>NW_007734318.1:88036-90500 GCF_000696425.1 Galeopterus variegatus | reverse complement strand
TGGCCCCCCCCTTTAAAAGCCCCCCCCCCCCCAGGGGCAATAGAAGTCATTCTTCTGAGTGCACTTAGGTGCTACTAAAGGGTTATTCCAACCAGGTCTTTTATAGGTATGGCAGGTGCATGAAAGCACAGAAAGGGTTGTTTCTAGAAGGCACACTGCCACCGTGAGATGCCTAAGAAACAACCTGTTGCCAGGAAATAAAGGAGTGCTAATAAGAAATTTTCTACCCAATTCCAATCTTTTGGGACAACTTCTGTCAGTCCTATGGTAAAGAGCAAAGCAAGCAATACACCAAAAATTCCAGACAAAGGGTGACATATGCTTATCATTTCATAAAATAAATCAGTATACTCTTTATGACACACGATGACAAAAATCCTCAAGCTTCAGCCGTGTGTGAATCAGCCATCCTCCAGAGTGGCGGATTCAGGGCTCGTTGAAATCCTCAGGCTTCAGCCGTGCCTAGACGGGTCAGCTTCCAGATTAGCATGATGTCTCTGGAACTGGACCTTGAGCAGGTTGGAGGGATGAGCCTTTATGGACCATGAGGCGGCATCTTCAAGGGAAACCACCTGCTTCACCTATGTATGATGAATCCAAGGGATTAAACTTGTAACTTTTACTGCAGTAGGGGTAGTTAGTACCACTATGTCTGGCCCCATCTAAGTTGGCTTTAAAGGAGCCTCTTTTTTAGTCTTTTACCCATACTGTGTCACCAAGTTGGAATTGATGTGTCCAAATTCCTGAAGGAATGGGTTATTTATTTATAAATAACAAGACAGTTATGAAACTGTCCTGATTATTTATTTGAAAGTCATGGCCAGTGATTGTAAGTACTGTGACATCTCTACCTTCCCCAGCTGGTGAGGGTCCCCCTGAAGTCTACTTACAAGTGGGGGTGGTCTTCCATACATAATTGCAAAAGGGGAATATCCTGATGGTCCCATCATACACTGGACCCATAGCAGAGCTCAGGGAAGCACACCTACCCAGGGTAGCCCCATCTCTTGGTAAAGCTTAGCTAAAGAAGTCTTCAGGATCTGGTTCACATGTTCCATTTTCCCTCAACTCTGTGGTCAGTTTGCTGTATGGAGCTTCCATCTTATCCCCAGCATTTTGGGCAGTCCTTGAATGACATTTGCAAAAAATGCTGACCTGTTGTTGAAGGAAATGGTTAATGGAATTCTGTGGTCAGCACTCAAGGACGTGTTCACTTGGTGAACTCACAAATGAGTTAACCAAGAAATGTCAAGGATTGCAAACAATTTTTGAGAATGCATGAAGTTGTGAGAACACTTTCTTGGGATGTTCCCAGGAGGCTCATTATAGATAACCAAGTGCTTGAGAAGGGAGGTAACAGCCTTCTGCTCTTGAGAAAAGTATAACAGAATTTATGCATTAATGCTTATCTTGCATGCACAAGCTTGCTAAATGTAATGAAAGCTGCAACAGCAGCTGGGTCGGCGCTACTTGCCTGAGAGAGCAGTGGCCCCCCGCTCTTCACCTGCATCTCGTCTGCTGTGTCTTCCTTTGTGTCTCCGATCATTTTAATCAACAGTTGTCTTGACCCTATAATCAGAAGGAGCCAATATCTTGGGACCACTTCCCTTAAAAGGGACTTGTGACCCCTTGGGCTTGTTTAGACCATGTGGGCAAAGCCTCAGTCCATCCAGTGAAAGTACATATCATCACCAGCATTATAGCCTCTACAGGACTTTACTACCAGGTCCTTGAAAGGCAATGTCCCAGCTGTCTGGACACCAGGCACCTGGAGTGGTCCTTGCTTGGCATTGATTTGGATGCAGGTTGGGTATCATGAGCTGACCTGGGTGCAAAGAGAGGCCAATTTCGAGATGAAGTAGTAGCGACTCAGTGTGGTTTCTGGGGCTGTTTTTCCCCAATGAGTCAGTTCATGGTATTCCAGGCCTAGTCGGTGGGCTAGCCATTGAGGAACCATCAGTCTGTGGTCTGAGAGCGCCCACCATCCTTAAGGGGTTTCAATTTCACCTTTTTTTCTCTGCCCATTTAGCCTCCTTTTTGTGTGCATTATCTGCTGTGCTGTTTCTGGCACCAGCATGATTTTGCAGTTTTCTTTAGGCTTTTAGTAGGCTCTGTTTGGGTGGCCGTTCTCCTGGCTATCTGATTGGCCAGCCATTTTTCTTCACAGATCCTGTCAGTGTCCTTTTGATGTCCTTTGAAGTGTATAACAGCTACTAGGGAGGCTCCCAAACTGTCTTCAGGAGATGAAGAATTTCTTCCTTGTTTTTGATTGTTTTTTCTCCTGATGTTAGCAGGCCCCTTTCTTTCTGTAAGGCCCATGGACATGCAAGGTTGCAAAGGCATATTTAGAGTCAGTGTAAATGTTGCCTCACTGTTTTTTTGAGAGTCTGAGTGCCTGAATAAGTGCCCATAGCTCTGCCTGCTGTGCTGACCCACCCAGGGGCAAAGATTTTGCCTCTATAAC
>NW_007734318.1:86524-87481 GCF_000696425.1 Galeopterus variegatus | reverse complement strand
CCATTTTTCTTCACAGATCCTGTCAGTGTCCTTTTGATGTCCTTTGAAGTGTATAACAGCTACTAGGGAGGCTCCCAAACTGTCTTCAGGAGATGAAGAATTTCTTCCTTGTTTTTGATTGTTTTTTCTCCTGATGTTAGCAGGCCCCTTTCTTTCTGTAAGGCCCATGGACATGCAAGGTTGCAAAGGCATATTTAGAGTCAGTGTAAATGTTGCCTCACTGTTTTTTTGAGAGTCTGAGTGCCTGAATAAGTGCCCATAGCTCTGCCTGCTGTGCTGACCCACCCAGGGGCAAAGATTTTGCCTCTATAACCTCTTTATGAGTTGTTAATGTAATTGCTCCCATCTGTGAACAGTTCCATGTCTGGGTCAGTCAAAGGCAGGTCTGTCAAATAGGACCTGCTGGAGTATATTTCATCTATCAGTTCTTCGCAGTCATGGTTCTTTGCAGGGAGCCAGACTCAGCAGGTAGGAGTGTGGCTGGATTCAGAGACCAAACTGTTTCAAGGTGCACCCAGGGATTTTTATAGAGGAGTCCTTGATAATGAGTTATGCTGGCTACTTAAAGTCAAATGAGCTGCTTCCCCAGGTGTGAAAGTTATTTGTGTCTCTAATTTTCTCAGCCAATCTCTTCTTTGTACAATTACTGGACAGTCAAGTAAATATAGGAATTCTTGAGTCACCCTGTGACCCCCAAGATGGCAAGTTTGGGCCTTGCAGAATGGCTGGTCTGCTTGTGTCCCTGTAGCACCTGTACAGAATGTTTTGCCCTGGTGTCCACCATAAAAGTCATAGGATGGTCCCCTACCACCATTTTGATCATAGGCTGCTGGGGGCCCAGTAACAGGCAGCCCAGTCTTTTCTAATCTAAGTCTATTCACCACAAAGCCAATGAGGTTCTGGAGCTCCTGGCTTGATGGTTTAGGCTCTTATATTTTCTTTCCAGAGTGTGCCTTG
>NW_007734318.1:84485-86354 GCF_000696425.1 Galeopterus variegatus | reverse complement strand
GTTCTGGAGCTCCTGGCTTGATGGTTTAGGCTCTTATATTTTCTTTCCAGAGTGTGCCTTGCCTTGGGATATTGGTAGGGGATTCTCCCCCTTTTGGGGCACTCATTTTTCCAATGGCCAAACTCCCTGCAGAAAGCACACTGATTGGACTGTAGGGGTGCCCATCCTTCTTGGCAGGGGTTCTTCTTCTTTGGTGTGGAGCTCTGGTCTGGATTGAGTGCTGCTGCCAGGATTTCCATTTTCTTTCTCAGGAGTTTATCCACTTCCTTCCTGGCCTCTTGGTCTCATTTGATGAATATCTTGTTGGCCATCTCTAGAGCTTTGTGGCATTTATTCCAGCAAAACCTTCCAACTTTTGAAGCTTGCAACAGATGTCAGCAGAGTACTGGGTCACAATGGCTGCACTGTCCATCCATTGGTTCTCAGCTGCCTCAGGATCGAATGGTGTGTAGATTTGGAAGGCCTCACATAACCTCTCATAGAATTCTGTAGGTGGCTCATCCAGCTTCTGGGTTACAATCATTGTTTTGGACATATTGTTGGGCTTCCTGGCCCTGGCTCCCAGCCCTTATATGAGGGCCTCTCTATATCGGCAGAGTGGATTTTTTCCTTTTTCTTCATTGAATTCCCAGTTCAGTGCAGTGTCTGGAGCTGTGTTTCTCACCCAGGCTTTGGGTTCCATTGTAGCTGTGGGTGTCTGCTGTTGCAACAGTTGCCTAGCTCCAGTCAGGATGCATCACTGTTCTTTGGTATTGCAGAGGGTGAGGACTCTTGATGACAGTCTTCCCAGGTGGTTTGATGGGTAAAGAAAATCATCTCCAAGAGAGCCCAGGGCTTTTCCGAATATGATGGAGTATGGTGTTTCCAATTCAAGACGTCTGTAGTTGTGAAGGGTTGGTAGTAGAAGAGGGGGCACCTAGGCTGTACACTGCCATCTGCATTGATCTTCTGTGGGCCTCAGGTCTCCCAAAGGGGCATCTGAAGAGCTGGAACTTGTTGGGCAGAGTAGAGTCACTTCCCCACCAGTTCAGGACTCTCCAGACTCTCTGGTGGCGATGCTGGTGGGTCCGACAGGACCAAAGCTTGGAGGACTGTCTGGCAAGGGATGTCTAGGGGCAGGCGTCCACGAAGGTGTGGGATACAGTGGAGGCAAAAGTTTTTCATCTGGGTCTCCTTGATATAGAGCCATTTTCCTTTTTTTTTTTTTTAATTGTGTTTTGGCTTCAACACTTTGTACAGCAAGGACCTTACTTTTTCCCTTATGAACACAGAACCAGACCCAGGGCCACAGAGTCATAGCTATAATCAGCCAGCTATCTATGTATAGAAACTGGTCTGCGTGACAGGGAACCATCCCCTCTAATGACCTCATAAACTGTTTGAACTTTGAGAGGTCTAGTGTCACTTCTGGAGGCCACCCAACGCCAAAGATGGGACATTTTAATTCGCACAGGGTTTGAAGTTTTATGGGGGTCATTTTGCCTCTGTACTTTCCAGTGTAGCCCTTTTGAAAGTGTTTTTAACATGTATCTAAGGACAGTAGGTTTTGAAGCACTGGTCCCCACATTTAACTTTAGTCTCCCATTCCTCTCTCAGGCATTTATGCCCCAAATAGCATTGGTGCAAGGGTTGGAAGGCTCATTTAGATTACCAGCACTCAATTAAATGTGTAACTAAGCAAACAAAGAGAAAAGAGGTACAGTGGGGTCCAGTTTAACCTAGTCCCAATCGGTGGGGCCAACACATTCCACTGACACAGTAATTGATAAAAGCAATTTTTCCCACTGCAGACAGCACAAAGAAGAACAGTATCAACTAGATTTAAATGAGAGAAACTAAGCATTGCCAGGAGCCCTCCAGGATGCACCT
>NW_007734318.1:81570-82559 GCF_000696425.1 Galeopterus variegatus | reverse complement strand
TGAGTCTGGTTGGATGGACATTTTTAAGGGTTGGCAAGGGTTCCATCAGGATCCGAAGCCCTGAGAAAATAGCCAGGGAGGGCCTCCTTCAGTCTGCCCATGGAGTCGCCAATCCAGCTGAGCCGCATGTCCAAACTGTTGTCTCAAGGGTCCAGTCCAAATCGTTTACTGGCCATTGCACCAGAAAATGTTGTGGAAACAGACTGGCAAGAAGAGACTGACACTCAGAAGTTTGGAGAGTAAGGTTTTTATTACGCCGGCAGGCCCAGACAAGCTAATGCTTGGAAATCTGGACCCCGAGCTCAGGTCTCACAAAGTTTTTATAGATGACACATTTGAAAGGCAAGCATAGCAGTAAGTTTCATTTTTCAGAATTCATATAGTCTAGGCAAATAAGCAAGGTAAGCTTGGTTACAGAAGTCAAAAATGTAAGTAGTGATTAGAGGCTAGACTGGTGTAATAAGCAAATATTATATCAAAGACAAATTATTGCTTCAAGGACAAAAGAGGCTTATGAGAGAATTATTTTGACATTTTTTTGCAAGGAGAGTAAATGAATTTTGATATAGACATATCTAATTAAGTGTAGATTTGTTATATTTAATATATATTTTAAAATAACAGAAATGACCTAAGCATCAAACTTATTACCATCAATAAATAAATAATATTTGCATTGTAAATATATTTTCAATGTATTCATGAACAATCCATGTTGTTTCCATCTTAATTTTTACATCATATTATATAAGTAAGGGGAATACGGTAATTTATGATTTACAGGTAAATTTTTCTCCCAAACCTTCCAGTCATAATGAAAATATTCTCAGTGTTTCAAGAATAAATATTAGAAAATGGAAGACAGAAACAGCATTTTGTTATCCTAATCGTGTATAATATAATGAACTATTTTTAACATTTATCTATCTATTTTCTACTTTGTAGGCAGCTTTCTGGAATATTTCTACAACTATTTGTTGAAAAGACTA
>NW_007734318.1:78919-80045 GCF_000696425.1 Galeopterus variegatus | reverse complement strand
TCCCTAAGATACCATTGTCTTATATGTATTTATCTAGATTTACCCATGTATTTAACCTTTCCATTCTCTTTGTTCTTTCATCAAAGAATGAGCTTCCTTCAGAGTTCACTTTCCACTTTTCTGAAGAATAGCTTGATATTTTGTAGTTCTGGCGCAGTTCTATTGGTAAAAAAATTCTTTTATTATTTGTTTAATTCTGAAAAGATACTATCAAAGGCCATAAAATTATACATCAGAAGCTCTTCGAAGACAATATTTCTGTTCTGTATTATTTTTATTGAGAAATAATCTCTTTACCTGTGGTCCCTTTTAAGGTAATCTTTTTCCTCTTGTCTGCTTTGAGTTTTTTCTCTTTTTTTAATGTTCAGAGTTTTACTATCATGTACCTTGATGTGATTTTTTTTTNAAAAAAAAAACCTGTTAAAAATGAATTAGAAAAATCTAAGCAGAAACATGGTGAAGGACTTGAGCAGATAAATTACACCCCACAGAAACACTCATGTCTAATAAGTACACTGTAGGATGTTGTTGGAAAGAGGAAAAGGGAGCAGGGCTAAGGCCTTCAGCTCCTCATCTCAGATTCCCTAGGGCTTTTGGTTGGGGGCTTTTGTTTCCAGCTCCATGGTCAGTTTGGTTGCCTCAGGGCCCCAGGTGTATGGTGCTGACTTCTCTATGGTTGCTGGGCCTGGTTGTGCAGAAGGTGGGGGGCAGGGCTGGAGCCGTGGCTCCCACCCTCAATATGATTTTTATACTACTTGTGATTCATGGCGCTCCTCTATCTGAAGCTAACTCTATCATTACTATGAACAAATTCTCTGTCATTATCTTTACAAATATTTCTCTACACCAATCATTTTCTTGTTTCTTTATAGAATTTCAATAAAATATCTTCTAGAGGTCTTTTTCCATTCTCTTACCTTTTATATATGGGTTTACCACCATGATTCTTCTTGCATATTTTCTTATGGTCCATTTCTAGTTATCTAAGACTGACTATGGATAGCTTGCTCTTGATCATGTCCAAATGGGATCTTAATTTTGGTTGTTGTGTTTTTGATCTCTAAAATTACCTGTTTTGTTTTTATTATAGCCAGTTTTCTCTGAAATTCTCACACTTGTGTCTTTG
>NW_007734318.1:72967-77966 GCF_000696425.1 Galeopterus variegatus | reverse complement strand
ATTTCAGTTAATTGATAAATGTGACTTAATTTACATCTGAAAAATGGCTCAGTATTTGCCTAATTGTCGGGTTGGGTCACAGATCCCTCTACCCCAACCTGTGCAGGTCATGAGTCAGGCAAGCAAAAGAAAAATTGGGTAACCACCAGCAAAGTTGACATGCTTTATTTTAGGCAGAGCATGTGCTCTGCTGTCAGTGGTTCAAAGCTGCTGCCTTTTATACCAAAAGCACACAACAATGGCAATGAGCCGAGGAGTATGTGGGCATACATGTTCGGTTTCACCACTCTTATATAACTTGTTTACAATGGGTGTGCTGAATCATACCCAGCCAGATATGAGACGAGAGTGCTTGACTAAACTACAGCATTTTCCTCACACTAGTGAATGGCAGTATTTTTTGCCTCTATGAAGAAACCTGAGAGGTTTGCATTTTTGCTATATTAAGTTGGTCTGTTCACTCAATGTAAAATAGAAACAGAATAAACATGTCAAAAGCTGAGCTGTAGAGAGTGGATCTGACAGGTGTCAGAGTAGTGATTAAGACAACAGGCTAAAATGAAAGTAACAGTCAGGCCTTTAAATGCTTACAGAAAGAGGCTAAATAGAGAAAGCACCAACTCCACAGTGTTCCATTTTTCCTCATTGAAAGGTGTCAGGTGAGGACCTTGGAAATGTATCACTAAAGATGGGGAGTGCATTGTCTCCCTGAAGAGGGAGTCCTGAACAAAAGACTGCTAACAGTAAATAGACAAGGGGGCTAGGGAAAAAGGTGACGGGGAAGGACCAGGAGTGGGAAAGTAATGAGCATAAGTCAAGGTGGGGAAGTGTCCTCAAGTTCCCTCTCTCACACTGTATAAGGTGGTCTCAGCAGAGGCACCTAAGGAAGCCCTTAGGGGAGGGCCCCTGCTACAAACACCTCCAGTGAAGTTATACAGATGTGCTCAGTCTCTCTAGGCTTGGGTTTCAGGACACACCTGTGGGTTTCCAGCTACTCCCTGAGGTCTCAGACCCCTCCTCTGAGCCCTCCCCAGGAGGAAAGCTCTGTTGCCAGTTAGACCTATTTTTAGCACCAGCAGGAAAATGAGACAACAGGGGGCTGGCTTATACAATCTAGTGACTGGGCATGCTCAATAGAGAGCAGAGACCGTTCTGGTGCATACAACTGGGAATCACCCCCTTAATTGAATATTCACTAGGTAGAAACACTTTAAAAGACAAATCCCAGCTGAAGACAGGGTTGTTGCTCACGTTCCTGGAGACAGCCCGGCCCGCACTTTGCTGGCTGAGGTGTGTGTGTTTTACTTTGTATCTAAGCTTACTTTTGACAAGAAGCTGATCATTCTTTTGAGCCAGTCTACACTTTGCACTGAACTTTAAATATGTTTTTCTTGCTTTTGTTGTAGACTTGATGCCCACACTAGCTTAATTTTGTGTTAAAATTGGCATGGGACCAGCTGTCTCTGGAGCATGCTGCACTTTCTCTGTGGAACCTGTATTTCTTATCTCTTTTATTAAACTTGTTCTCACGTTCTGCTGTGATTCTGCCCTTGAATTCTTTCCTGTGGCAGAGTGAAGAACCTGGTGAGAGGACTGAATGGGTTGAGGCCAACTACTGGGCCCGCTGGACCCTCCTTCCGACATCAGAAGCACTGGGGCTAGGAATGCAGCTATGCATAAGAGACAGGCCAGCTGGGGAACTGGAGTCCTTGACTGCTACTCTATTCAGAGACTACAGTGCATGACTGTACACCATGGTTGGTGTGGGAAGGGCACCTTTCTCCCTGACTCCTGCCAGGTAACCTTTGCAGTTGCCTATGGTCAGGCCTAAAAAATCACACATAGGATTTTGGCTTGGAGTTGGGCTCCTTAATTCAGCCATAACTTAGAGGAAAATAATCTACAACTATGCTCAAATTGTTTTTTCTGCTACAGAGAATGCATTCTTCAAACAAAACCATGCGTTGCACATTTAGAATGCCACCTAAAATAGTTTAGCTGTTATTCACATATTTTGAGTTAAAAGACCAGTAATATACATGCAATGTAACTGGAACAAGGGGGGATCTCATGGTCCTGTTGTGAAAAGATGATTTGAAATTTGAATAGAAGGGCTGGCCCATGGCTCACTTAAGAGAATGTGGTGTTGGGCCAACCCATGGCTCACTCAGGAGAGTGCGGCACTGGGAGTGCAGGGGCGCTCCCGCTGCAGGTTCGGATCCTATATAGGGGTGGCCAGTTAGCTCACTTAGGAGAGCATGGTGCTGACAATACTTGTCGGGCTTTAAAATCTAACACCACCTTACGTGACATTACAAGTGGTGCCATTATGGACCCACAAGGACGAATTAATGTGGCAGCCTAAGACGGCAGCGCCGGGAGGAAGTAGGGTGGGGGTGTCTGCGGGAACCTTGCCTTAGCCCTTATTGGCCAAATACGTGCCTCTGGGCTCGTGAACACTGTGTGGTTGCAATAGCTAGGCATTGAGACAGGATGCATGCTGCTTGACCTTTAAGCTGATAAGATTCAGTAAAAAACCTCCCTTCCTCAACTGCCTATAAAAGCAAGTGCTTGTGCGAAAATAAACGGAACTGCCTGACAGAACCCCCGCGTCTGAGTGTCCTTTAACCTGGGCTGTTTGGGGGGCCGGCGGTGTGCTCACCTCTCTTCACGGCTCTCTTCCCCCGTCTCCTTCCAAAGGGGACAGGAGGGAAAGAGGAATCCGGGCCATTCGCTCGCCCACCAAAAGGAACGAGGCTAGGGCTGTTCGGGTCGGCCGGTGGCAGACCCGACAAACACCAAGTAAAGGGTTAAAATCCCCTTACCTGTCATCTTTTTCTAAAAAAAAAAAAAAAAGAAAATTTTGCATAGAGTAATAATCATAATGCACAACTCTGCAAATTTTAGAATTGTAAAATGATACACACATTTGAGATAAGATCTTAGCAAACCTATTCTTGTTTCTGACAAACTGTTGATGATAATGCTTGTTAGTTTAATTTGGGACAGTGAAAATGGTTACAAATGAAGACTTATAGGACACAGTGGACTATTCCACTGTCCTCTGAGTCACATCCTTTGACTATTATATAAATAAGGAACGAAAACATTTAAGATTCATGTTAAGTTGAACAAATGCTAGCCTACCACAGTGCCGTTATATGTTTAGTAATACACACAAAAGTGAACAAAGAATGATTTTGGCTCCAGGGAGAGGGTGGTGTTGCTGAAGGTTGAGATGGCTGTGGCAATTTCTTTACCCACACTGTTCACTAGTAAATCTACCTTGGGATCACTTTCTGTTGAGAAGCACTTTCTGTTGGGGCTATATCTTTCATCTGCCGTTTCATGACCCTCCCTAATCTGTGTCTATGGAAAGGCCTGCTGATATTGACCAGTGATCTCTCAGGGGTCCCAACCTCATCCATCAATTATCACTACTAGTCTTTACCTTTAGAATGTACCTCTTCTTTATAGCGAGGCACTCATACTTACTCAGCTGCGTCCTGTCTGGCTGTGGCCATTAGGCACTCATGTTTGCCTGGCTGTGGCCATTAGGCACTCATGTTTGCCTGGCTGTACCCCACTGTGCTGTAATGAAGACCCTTACCTGGATGTCATACAGACCCAGCTGCAGCTGCAGCCCTGCCTGGTTTTACACTTGCAGTTAACACACAATGCTGCAACAGAATTTTACCTTCTGACTCTCTTGCTGTAATTTTCCACCCTGAGACAGAGTCATAACCACATAAGATCATAAGATCACCCCCCTTGGTACAAAAACCCAGAAATGCTATAATATAAAAATAACAGCTCTGCTGCATTCGGGGCTCAGCCTTTGGGCAGGAGTCTGTTGGGCCAATGCTGGCATATCAATGAACTGTTTCCTGTCTTAACCCTCTCTGTTTCCTGCCTCTCCTTGTGAGTTCACAATAAAATACTGCAACAATGTGATTGAAAATACAGTGGCTTTACTATTTATTAAAAAATAGGAAAGGAGTTTTCATGTTGTCCATCTTGAATGTGTCTTAAAAGACTTTNCTCTCTTGCTGTAATTTTCCACCCTGAGACAGAGTCATAACCACATAAGATCATAAGATCAACCCCCTTGCTACAAAAACCCAGAAATGCTATAATATAAAAATAACAGCTCTGCTGCATTCGGGGCTCAGCCTTTGGGCAGGAGTCTGTTGGGCCAATGCTGGCCTATCAATGAACTGTTTCCTGTCTTAACCCTCTCTGTTTCCTGCCTCTCCTTGTGAGTTCACAATAAAATACTGCAACAATACGATTGAAAATACAATGGCTTTACTATCTATTAAAAAATAGGAAAGGAGTTTTCATGTTGTCCATCTTGAATGTGTCTTAAAAGACTTTCAGAATGCTGCATTTGGAAACAAAACACTAGAGAAAAAGCTTTACTGAATTGGCTCTGCAATTTATTCTAAAACAAAATCTTCTGACCACAAAGATATGTTAATTTTATTTATTAATACTTAACTTTATTAAAGATACCAGTGGCAGAGGGCTTTAAATTTACTTGGCCTATTTTTCAGGCTGCTGGAAAATCTTTCTCAGTGTGTGTGTATGTATGCATTTAACTTTATCAAACTATTTGAATCACTGCAGGAAAACAGAATATTTACATTTATATAGGAGAAAAGCAAAACATTTTACTGAATATTCTTCAGACTATTCAGTTTTATTGTACTTTCCTTATTCCATTCACTCTTGGATTATGAGTTAATTATCCTAAACACAGTTAGGTAGTTATTCAGAAAACTGAAACTCCCCTCCCAACTCATTACCTTCCTTACTCAATGGTTTCTATTTCATTAATTGGATGAATAAAATTTAAGTTTTTGAGTATTTACTTAAGTATCCAACTAACTTGTTCTGTCTTTTACTACTGGCCCAAATTTAAGGTGATCCCCCAATATATATTTTGCCTATTTCTTAATTGTCTGCATGGTTCAGTATGAAATATAACAAAACAACT
>NW_007734318.1:48195-72571 GCF_000696425.1 Galeopterus variegatus | reverse complement strand
ATATATTTTGCCTATTTCTTAATTGTCTGCATGGTTCAGTATGAAATATAACAAAACAACTGATATAAGTTTTCACTGGGACTTTATTATTTTTTTATAATTATTATAGTTTATAATGCATTAATATATTGAGCTTTTAACATTGTGCATTGTAAATAATTTAATTCTTGCCATTTCTACTAATAAAGGGAGCTAAATTACTAATAGAGCATGAGAGAAAATATAAATCCAGTAACTATTGTCTTATAGCTTTCCTACACCTATTTTCTATGTTTGCTCTGGTTTCTTTTTAGGTATCATGACTGGACCAAAATTCCCTCTCAGTTCTTCTTCTTCCTTCTTTCTTTGCAAAAAATATTCATATATGCATATGCATTTTATATGTACACGCATGTATGTTTATAAGTATATTATGTGTGTATATATTATATTTATACAGACAGACTTTGGACATATTGCAGGTTTGGTCCTGGGCTGCTAAAATAAAATGAGTATTGCAATAAAGAGAGTCATACCAAATTTTTGTTTTCCTGGTATGTGTAAAAGTTATGCTTATGCTGTAGTCTATTAAGAGTACAATAGCATTATGTCTAAAAAAATATACATACCTTAATTTAAAACACTCATTATTAAAAAAATGCTAATGATCATCTTCAGCAAGTTGTCATCTTTTTTCTGGTGGAGGGTCTTGTCTCAAAGCTATGGCTGCTGGCTGATAAGAGCTGTGTTGCTGAAGGTTGGGGTGGCTGTGGCAATTTCTTAACATAAGACAAAAATGAAGTTTGCCACATCAGTTGACTCTTCCTTTCATAAAAAATTTCTCTGTAGTGTGCGATGCTGTTTGATACTATTTTACCCACAATAGAACTACTTTCAAAATTGGAATAAATTCTTTCAAATTCTGTTACTGCTTTACAAACAAGTTTATGTCATACTTTAAATTGTTTGTTGTTATCTCAACAAGGTTTACAGCATCTTCAACAGGAGTAGATTTCAACTCAAGAGTCCATTGATTTTGCTCACCAATGAGAAACAACTCTTCATCCTTCAGTCTTATTATGAGATTGCAGCAATTCAGTCACATCCTCAGACTGCACTTCTAATTCTATTTTGTTGTTATTTCCACCATATCTGCAGTTACATCTTTCATGAAAGTCTTGAACCCCTCAAAGTTATCCATGAGCATTGGAATCAACTTCTTCCTCCCATGCACTTAAATGTTCTTAATGGCATCTAGGTGGTGAATCCTTTCCAGAAGGATTTAATTTATTTTGCGCAGGTCCATCAGAGGAATCACTATCTATGACAGCTACAGACTTGTAAAATGTATTTCTTAAGTAAGAAGGTTTGAATATCAAAATTTCTCCTTGATCCATGGGTTACAGTCATCATTGGGTGACTAGTCATTGAACATTGTCACTCAGCAGTAATATTTTAAAAGAAATCTTTTTCTTTATTTTTCTTTCCTGGGCTGCAGGTCTCAACAGTGGGTTTAAAATATTCAGTAGAACATGCTTGGAAACAGATGTGCTGTCATCCAGGCCTTGTTGTTCCACTTACAGAACACAGGCAGAGTAGAACGTGCATAATTTTAAAGGTCCTACAATTTTCAGAATGTTTAATGAGCAATGGCTTCAATTTCACGCCACCAGCTACATTAGCTCCTAACAAGAGAGACAGTCTGTCCTTTGAAACTTCGAAGCCAGGCATTGAATTCTACTCTCGGCTAAGAAAGTCCTGTGGCATCTTTTTCCAATGGAAAGCTGTTGTGTCTGCATTTAATATCTGTTTTTTAGTGTCACCACCTTCATCAGTGACCTTAGCTAGATCTTCTGGATCACTTGCTGCAGCTTCTCCATCAGCACTTGCTGCTTCACCCCACACTCTTACGTGGGCTCCTTATTCTTAAACCTCATCAGCCAGCCTCTGTTAGCATCAAACTTTCCTTCTGCAGCTTCCTCACCTTTCTCAGCTTTTATAGAATAAAAAAAAGTTAGGGCCTTGCTCTCGAGCAGGTTTTGGTTTAAGGGAATGTTGTGGCTGGTTTGATTTTCTATACAGACCACTAAAACTTTCCTAATATCAGCAATAAGTCTGCTTTTATCATTTGTGTATTCACTAGAGTAGCACCTTTAATTTCCTTCAAGAACTTTTCCTCTACATTTATGATTTGGCTAACTGTTTGGTGCACAAGGCCTTGCTTTTGACCTGTCTTGGCAACCAACATGCCTTCCTCACTAAGCTTAATCATTTCTGGCTTTTGATTTAAAGTGAGAGATGCATGACTCTTCCTTTCATTTGAACACTTACAGGCCATTTTAGGGTTATTAACTGGCCTAATTTTAATATTGTTGTGTTTCAGAGAATAGTGAGGCCTGAGGAGTGGGAGAGAGATGGGGAATGACTGGTCGATGGAGCAGTCAGAACACACGCAACATTTATGGATTAAGTTTGCTGTCTGATATGGACGCAGTTCATGGCATCCTCAAACAATTATGATACTAACACTAAAGATCACTGATCAAAGTTCATTATAAAAGACATAATAATGATGACAATTCTGAAATTTTGTGAGAATTACCAAAATGTCACCCAGAAACAGCAGGTGAGCACAAGCTGTTACAAAAATGGCATTGATAGATTTGCTGGATGCAGAGTTGCTGCAAAACTTCAATGTGTAAAAAATGCAATACCTGCAAAGCACAATACAGCAAAGTAAGTAAAATGAGGTGTATTTATATGTGTTTATAAGTATTTATATATGTATGTCAATGCTGTTTTCCCATCAAATCAGAAATTTTGACATGAGAACAATGTAGAACACAGATAGAAGTGTACTTTATGTGTCAAAATTAATGAATGGGTTAGAAACAGATAGGTGCCACTTCTTATAATATTGATAAGAACTGGTTTTCTTTGTAAAACACAGTTATATTTGAGATTATTTCTACTGTCCCCAAGATCCATCCATCAGAAAAAATCTGTGGACAAGAATAGTGAACATAATTAACTCTCATGAAAGTTCCAAAATAGTTCTCTAAAGTCTGTATCTTGACCTTCTATATATTTTTAGACCAAATAATGTGATGTGATATTTTAAAAATGTTTTTCCTTCTAATGAGATAAATGTCATAGTAAATACAAATTAAAATTAATTATCTCTGTAATAATAGGTACGTTTTCTTTCTAGAAGTTATTCTTTTGCTTTTTATTTTACAGCTCCGTTAGAATAATAAATATGTTTTTTACTCTGTCAGTGGGCAATGGAAAAGGTATTTTTTATTTTATTTAAGCTCCCAATTTCCAGCTTTCTCCAGAAAAAAATAAATATAAGTTGATTTAGATGAAAAACTGCTGTCACTAAATGTTCCTCTATTGACTAAGCTAGAATAGGGCAAAACTATTAAAGAAATCACATATAATTTGAGTCATTTTCTAAAGCATTCAACAAATAATGTAACATTCTAAATCAAAACCTAAAGTGGAAAAAAATACCTCACCTGCATCTCAGAAGATATTTAAAGTTGGTAGCTTATTCAAACTTGGTAGATATTCAAGGTTGGTAGCATTAAGTGTACTCTGTTTCTCCAATTTTATACACATGCACACAGACATACAGATATACATATATAATATATGTTATATAATGTACATATTTAAATATACTTTTATGTTTGGTAATTTACAATTATTTCATAATAGTTCAGAGTCAGAAGGAGTGCAAAAGAACCTTTTTGTGTTTTTGTTCTTGACATTAAAAATGAGATACAAATTGCAGAGAAATTTTTATTGCAATATTACTTTCTTATTTATTGAGTTAATTAAATCTGCTAAACCTTTCATGGCATAACCATTATAGTGATTCTTGAATATTTCAAAAGATGATGATGATATTATCATAGGTATTATTGTTTGACTGTAAAATAATGGCACTGATTTCCAGAATCCATGCAAGACTTTAAACTCTTGTCACTTAATGATAAAATGTTACTATTGAAGATTTCTCATTATGATTTTGTCAAGTGGTGGGGAGACGAATTATCTGTTTTTATTTTTAAAGATATGAAAGACTTAAAATAAGACATAGCCTTCAGGGGATATATTGCAGGATTTAAAAATTATTATTATTAAAAATGTTGAATGATACAGTGAATTTTGTTTTGCCTGAAATATTTTATTTAAAAAGAGCAGAAAATAATTTCCTTCAGGAAATTTTCCACTGAAATAACTAAAATTTCTTTTTACTTCTCTCCAAACAAGAATCAGTCTCTGTGATCTGATAAGCAGGAGCAAAGTTTGTGTGTGAGTTTATGTGTGTATCTGCAAGAAAATGTGTGAAAGAAACAGATGAAAAAGACCAAAGATAACAAAGATTTTTGTGAAATATAATGTTTTAAAACACATTCTGCTGTGCCCATTGCTGATTTATCATAACATTTATCTGTTAAAATTACAGAAGATAACAGATAATTTAAAAGGGTAATTTTCTTTTTTTTAAGGAAAAATTTGGTTTATATATGGGAAGAGATAAAGTGTCAAATTGTCAAACTATATTTACATGAATCTCACACCTGAACATTTGAACTAATGATTCAAGGAAGACTGGCCATCACAACACAGAGGTGAACCATTCTTTTACTGGAGAAATATTATTCTGTGAGGCATGGCTCCCCATAAATGGGCCTTCCATTCTTGCATTAGGCCAAAGTCTTGTTTCAGATTTAACATACAAATTCCATTTTGGTAGTGGAACAACACCATTTTACTTTTCCATTAATGTCACATTTTATATTTTATTTACCTGAACAAGTGTAGAAAAAATATTTGACAAAACCCAACACACTTTTATGATAAAAAATCAACAAACTGATATTCAGAGAGAAATTCCTCAATCTTTTAAAGGACATCTACGAAAAACCCACAGCTGACATCATACTTAAAGATTCAATGTTTTCCCACTTAAATTAAAAGAAAATGATATTTGTTCTTACCACTTCTATTTAATAATCTACTGTAGGATTTAGTCATGGGAATTAGGCAAGAAAAAGTTATAAAAGATTAGAAAAGAACTAAAGCTTTCCCTATTTGCAGATGACATGATCGTGTATATAGAAAATTATATGAAATCTACATAAAGAATTATTCAAACTAATAAGCAAGTTCGGCAAGGTTGCAGGGTATGTGATCAATATACAAAATTAGTTTATTTCTACACTAGCAATAAACAATCCAAAATGAAATTTTAAAACTTTATTTACTGGGCCGGCCCGGTGGCGCACTGCTACAGTGCGCCGCTTGGGAGCATGACGGCGCTCCCGCCGAGGGTTCGGATCCCACATACAGACGGGTTCCTGTTCACTGGCTGAGCGAGGTGCGGGTGCAACACTGAGGGTTGCGATCCCGTTGCCGGTCCCGGCCCGGTACGGGCGCGACACTGAGGGTTGCGATCCGTTGCCAGACACGAAAAAAGACAAAAAGGAAAAAAAAGAAAAAAACTTTATTTACAATAACATTAAGGATAATATTTGGAAAAACTAATAAAATAAGTTCAAAATGCATTCTGAAAACTATACAACATTCTTGAAAGTAATTAAAGAAGGCCAAAATAAATATAAAGATATCTTCATGAATCATAAGATTTATCGTGATTAAGACAGAAATAGTTCCCAAATTGATCCACAGATTCGATGCAATCCCTATCAAAATATCAGCTAGCATTTTTAAAATTATTTGTAGAAATTAAAAAGTGCATACTAATATTTATGTAGAATTTTAAGGGACCCAGAATGGGCAAAATCATTTTGAAAAAGAACAAAGTTGAAGTACTCACACCTTCAGATTTCAAAAGTCACCACAAAGCCACAATAACCAAGAAAAGATGGTAGTGGCGTAATGACAGAGATACCGATCAATGAAATAGAACTGAGAGTCCAGAAATAAACCCTCATGTTTATTGTCAATTGATTTTGGACCCGAGTATGAAGACAATTCAAAGAGAGTAGATTAGCCTCTTCAACAAATGGTGCTGGGACAACTGGCAACAAAAAATTAACACGAAATGGATTATAGATCTACATGTAAGAGCTAACACTATAAACCTCCTCGAGAAAATATAGATGCCTATCTTCAGGACCTTGGGCTAGGAAGTCTTCTTAGATATGATACAAAAAGCACAAATGACAAAAGAAAAATGATTATATATAGAAACACACACAGGACTCCATCAAAATGAAGTTTCTATGTTTCTAGGATACCATTAGAAAAGTAAGAGGACAACCCACAGAATAGAAATCAATATTTGTAAATCATATATCTTACAAAAGACTTGTATCGAGCTTATATATACAAAGTGTACTTCGAAAAGTTCATAGAGAAATAGAATTAAAAGATAATAGTAATCTTTCCCTGAAATTTTTGAAGTACCCTAGAGAGTGCGTTTGTGTGTGTGTGTAACTCTGACAATGAAATAATAAAAGGACAAATAATACAATTTTTTAAATGCACAAACAATCTTACTGGATATTTCCACAATTAACCATAAGTGCATAAAAAGTTGTTAAACATCATTAGACATCAAAGAAATGCAAATCAAAACCACCATGAGATACCACTTCTCACCCACCGGGATGACTGTAACCAAGAAGATAGATATAAATATGTACAATTACAAAAATAAATACATAAAGAAGAAGACAGATAATAACAAATGTTGCTGAAGATGTAGAAAACTTGGAACCTACATATACCACTCATGGGAATGCAAATTTGACAACAGTCTCTAGTTCCTCAAAAGATTGAACTTATGAGTTGTCATATGGTCCCATACTTACTTCTACACCTAGACATACAACTAAGAGAGTGAAAATATATCTACACAGAAACCTTGTACACTAATGATCATAGCAGCATTATTTGTGAAAACATCCCAAATGTTCATGAACTAATGAATGGATAAATAAAATACATGGAATATATGTACATGTGATGAAGTACTACTCAATAACAAAAAGGAATGATGCACTGAGGCATGCTACAGCAAAGATGCACCAATCACAAAAGATCACACATGTATGATTTGTATGTATGAAATGTCCAAAATAGGAAAATCTATACAGAAAGAAAGTAGATTAGTGGTTGCCTAGGTCTGGGGGAAGTGGGAGAAATTACTAATGGCTATAGGATTTCTTTTAGGATAATAAAGATATTTTAATATTAGTTGAGGTCATGGTTATACACTTCTGTAAATATACTGAAACCCACTGCATTGTGCACTTTAAATGGGTAAATCCTATGTTATGCAAATTATATGCCAATAAATTATAAATTATATATCAATGCAAATTATATATCAAAACTCAAAATGCAGTATAAGAAGCAAGTGTAATCTTTGATAAAGGAAAGACTTCTTTCATGCTTATGAATGTAACAACTTGCCTTGTTTTGGCATCTGTGACCAGTATGGAAAGAAAAATCAAAGATGTGTAACAATTACATATTTCTAAAGAGAACAGAAAACTTTTAAAGATGGTTAAATTAGAACCTATTGACAGGCAGACCAAGTTACGAGGACCACCAGCATCTCTCTACTCCCTCCTCCAATACATATGCAATTAAATTATTTAATCCATAATTCTTTTGCCTAAAGAGCAAGGTTGTTTGGTGGTGGTGGTGTTATTTTGTTTTGTTTTATTTTTCTAGTTCATTTGTTGAAAGTCAAGATATTTCTCTATACATCATATCACTTGGGAATGCTCCAAAAGACTCAATTTTGGAGATTGGAAGTCACTGCAAGAAAGTGAATTGTGTATCTCTTTCTCCCAGATGACATCTGCCTGTGTCAGATTCTTTATTTTCCTGTCTCTTTCTCTGAAGGAAAAGAGAATTGGCAAAATAAGAATCCTCGATTTCCCTGTATGTGAAGAAGACAATGAGGAAGGTAGCAGGTATGGGCTCTTTTTAAAACATCTTACCCAAAGAGGTTGTCTTTTGAAGGCAGGAAAATACTTGGGGTGTACTCCTACAGGCAAGAGTTAAGGAGGAAGTGTTGGAGTGTTCAAACTGAGGTGAGTCTCCACCTGCAAATCCTCTTAAAACACTCCCTTTTGTTCCATAATGGAGTCAGTGTTTGGATGCCAACTTCATAGATATTAATGACAGTCGATCTTTGCTGATGGAACCAACACAGGACAGAGCAGAACCATTGAAATAAGTGTTATTTTCTGCCTGTTCTATAGTTTCCAGAACCCGTTCCCCAAACTGAGAGAAAATCACCCTTTACAGGGAAAGTAGGTGGAAAGAGAGAATAGGTTTGCTCTCTTCCCTATTCAAGTTCTGCTTAACTTAATATTTGGGAAAGGATAAGATTTAACTTACATATGCAATTTAAGGTTTAACTGTACTCAGCTGATTACATTTAGGTCTTGGAAATCTGCCTAGTATATGTATAAGGAAGGGGAAAGAGAGATTCAAAAAGAAAGATTTAAGATAGTGAGAAGAGTCAAAATAGGGTATTAATTTTGAAATAATGTTCGTAAAAAGAAAGTAAAACTTAAACAGAATATATTGAGACTCAGAAAAGGTAGGTTAAATAAATTTATATCAGATTATCTTTCTTCGCACTGTCATTTTAGCATCTTTATTCGTTTAGTGAAAGTGAAGGGTGGTGGTGAGTTTGCTTAGTTAAAGGAATGCAAAATGTTGATATACTTAAGTGGGAATTCCAGAGTGAGTAATAAAAGAATTTGTGAGGGCTTAATGAAATCTACATCATGTACATTTTAGGAAAAGAAGTCATAATGTTCAGGTGTTTCTTTCCTTTGGTTTAAATGAAAATAAAGAGAAGGTGTTTGAGTTCACACATCTTTCCATTACCGACATTTTCTTATAATAAAATAATATTCAAGAGATTGTGTCAGACTTTAAGTGTGAAATGGAAAACACTCCAGATGTTACTGTCTCTGGAAGCTTGTGATATAGTAAAGGGATTATATACATAAGTGAACAAACACATTAAATACTAATGGATTTTGCTGAATACTACAAAGAAAGCAAGCAATGCTGAAAGTAAATGTCAAACCGAGAAATAAAACAAATATGAGTGGATTGACTTATTTTTTCTTGGGCTGTCAAAAAAAGCCTCTATTAGGAGGGAAGATTTAAACTATGATTGAACTTCAATGATGAATCACTACCTGAAATGGAGAAATCAGAACTAAGTGAAGTGGGAAAGAGCTTAGTATAAACTAAGACGTGAAATGAGTCCGAGAGTGCAGCGTGAGATGAGTTTGTGCAGGTCATCAGGGGCATGCACATGAAGGGAGCAAGATTAGAGGCGAGACCACTTTGCAATCTTCAAAAGGTTTTAAGTCAGCAGTTATGTGATTGTATTTAAATTTACCATAACGTTGGTCTACAGCATGGAGTATCCCAGACTCAGTGAATAAAGAAGAAAGAACAGTTAGGAATTTCAACAAGGAATACAGGTGAAAGTTTGGGGCATATACTCATGTGTCCTTAATGGAAATGGGCAACAATAGAAAGAATCTGAAATATACTCCAGAGGTAAATAATATATGGATTAAAATAAAAGTAATAATCAACAATAAGTCCAAGATTTCTGACTCGGCCACTGTGCATTTGGTGGAGACATTCATCAACGTAGGGAAGAAATGAAAGTGAGGCACACAGCAGGTTTAGGGATAGGGATCAAGCATTCAATTTGGAGTGTATTAATTTAAATATACATTTGTGGGCTGGCCAGTTAGCTCAGTTGGGTAAACAGTGGTGCTGATAACACCAACGTCTAGAGTTGGATTCCTGTACCAGCCAGCCACCAAAAAAAATAAATAAATAAAAATAATAATAATAATAAAAATAATAAATAAATAAATGAATCTTTGTATAATTCAAACTCAGATATAAAGTGAGTGTTTACATAAAGGATAACACTGTCTTTGGTTCTAAACATAAACATATTGGTGTGGCATTTGAGATGAGAGAGATTCTAAAGACTAATGAATAGGCAAATAAAAAAAAATTAAACGTTGTTCAACTTTCTTAGTACAGAAAGATTATAAGGAGAGAAATGAAGCCAGAAGAGGACATAAATCTAATATAAAATTTGGGAATTAAAGGAATTACTATTAAAGGTAATGAACAATTTTAATAGAAGTGTAGGAATGAGAGAATAATAAGAAAGAGAAGTTTGGGTCAGATGTTTGAATTTTGAGTTCTTCAAGATAAAGAAATAGCAAGTAGTGATAATACCTGAGGTGGAAAACCCGGTTGGGGACTGAAGTCAACCAAGTAAACAAACAAAAATAATAAAAATAAAGAAGGTTAATGGAGTCAGTGAAGAGTGAGAATCGACTTGAGGCTTTCTTTCCCCAAAGCATAACTTTTTTCACTTCACGTGCCATTTTTCTTTACTTATTGAAAGTTAAATGCAGTAGTTTTCTAAAAATTATTTGGAATGGTAAAGATTTATAGTCATTGTGTTTTTTATTTTTAGTTTCATCAGATCTTCCTATAATAACCTACAAAGTTTTGTACATCAAATTTAAAATGGCTAAAGTTATAAACAATTTCTACAACATTAAGATAAATATGATAATATCAGTAGAGTATTTATAATCTCAATTTGACTACTCTGTAAAGTGTTTCTTCAATTGTATTCAACACAATTATATTCTACAAAAATATTTATATGTTCATGACTGGTTATATATGAAATTTATCTTAAGTTATTGTTAAAGGGTTAGTAAATAACTATTTTTTTCTTTTTTTTTTTTTTACACTTCTGTTTAACATAGTTCACAACTCCTGAGAAACAGATATAGGAACCAGAAAAAAATGACACAAAACTGTCAACACTTTTTCTCCCTTAGATCTATGGGGAAATAACTTCTTATTTCAGTCCTGAACTAGACAGACTTGCTCATCCAAGTATCACACTGCTGGGCAATTGCCAGCATATACTCCCTTCTGTACAGGCAGTTCCCCTAAACAAGGGAGGAGCTTCCTGGGCAACTTGTGCTATGTTCCTTAATCTGCCTTTCCCTGGGAGGAATGATTGAGTGAGGGAGTGAGTGAGTGGTGCAAGAGAGCAGGGGTGTGCTCTCATGGGGCTGCCCAACAGTGAAACTTGAAATGGGGTGCAGGGACAGTCTTCCAGACTCTGCATCATTAAGCATTCTTAGTTTGAAGTAAGAAAAACCTACTGTGGTTAAAAAGGAATTTATAAGAAGAAATTGTGTTCCGCACGTAATCTTCAGGAAAGCTGGAAAACTAAATTTAAAGCTACCGAGGCAGAAAGATGTGTCGCATGAAGCCACATTACTGATCCAGTGAAAAAAAAACCTCTATTACATTTGCTAAGCAATAGATGCTTAAGTTGTCATTGCTGTCTTCACTTCATAAGGGTTTGATCTTGCTGTAACAATTTCTGCCACCAGGGAGATTACCCCATGTTTTTTCCTTATTTTTACAGAATCTAATTAGTGGAGTTTAAATTATAAGTCATCCTCCCCCTCTTTTGCAAAAGAAGCTTGAAAAGTGAATATCTGGTAGTCTCAGCTTCCTTTAGTAGGAGGCTAGATGTGCTTCCCTATAAGATTCATCGTGGGATCCATTGCCTAAATATAGGAAAGAGGTTCAGATGCTCAGAGCAAAAGAAAAATCATAAACGTTTAGCACAAGCTATCATGTTTGCTGTCATTTACGCATTTGTCTTAATCTACTTAATTTAAAACACATTTCCCTTACCACTCACAAACTTACCCTACCCCATGATAACACCCTGCACATTGAATCTATCCACTATGTAATCAGTAAAGTACCCAGCTTATTTACACAAGAGGACTACCCCAAATCTCACAGACCCTGCATCAGCTCCAGGGTCAAAATCTTTGGTGATAGCCATTCTTTCTTTAGCTTTTTCATGTCCCCTTTTTGATATTCTACTACCTGTGGATTAAATTGTAAAGCTATCAACCAATATCATATCATGTGAAAATAGTGGGAAAAAGTAGAAGGAATAGCTTATTTTAAGTTAATAGCAAGTGAGAAAATATGGAGAGAAATCTTGTACCAAGGAAGTATTTGGTGAATATGGTTTTCCTCATCCACAACCAGTTCATGTTCCTTTTACATTCTGCTGACACTTAGCAAATGAGAGTTCTTTACTAGATGACATGACTGAAACAGTCATTGCTGAAGGTTCTGATTACCTGGAGCTCCTTTTCTGTGCAGGATTTCATTAGCTTGTATTACTTTTTAATGGTGAATAATGGCAGTTTGGGAGATGTCACAGAGAATCGCTTTGATTCTATCCATGTTTCTCCTATACCCTTGTAAGGGTAAGGGGAACATTTCAGCCAATACCACAACATGTTTTTGGTCACCATGAATACCCCTAAGGACAAGAATGCACACTCGGTTTCCATTCTAATACAGACTTTGTTTTGTTCCTTAATGGAAGCGGTCATAATTGGATGTAAAAAATCCCTAAGTCAGAGAATTTGAAGTCAATGAGATGAAAAAGAATAATTTGTTCATGAGTTATTAGGCACAGTAATGGGAAATACAATTACTTCAAACCCTTTGGATCTAAAATCCATATGTTTAAATACTGGAAAAAGTACAATATTTGTTCTTGCTTATTCAGAACATAAACAAGAATCTGTGGTTTTTAGGGATGATTTATCAAGTCAGTATGTGGCAAAATGTGGGGCACTACAGTCAATACTCTAACCAGAACTCAGTTAACATTTACAGATTGCTGAAGATCAACATGAAGAACATTTCTCAATGGGCAAATTGTCATCAAGGCACACTCCATTATTTTACTTTTTGTGCATGTGTGTGCAAAACCCATGGAATGCTTCATAGCTTTTGGCTCCAGTAAGGTTTTTTTTAATCCAGATGAACATGTTTGATGATGTTTAATGAAACAAAAATATTTATAACAGCTTAAACATCTTGTCATTCAAAAATCTCATTTTTAAAAACATTTTTTTTTTAAATTTCAGTAACAAACATCTGACAAATTTTCATTGCTCTATTTCTCTTTCTCTCTCATGGCTTCTGGAATATCTGTTTATAATACACCTGTCCTCAAGCTACTTAGTACTACCAAGACTTTCATTCAGCATTATTTCAAAATCATTTGCACTACAGGTTCTAAGATTCATTAATTAATTACCTGGACCCTCAACTCTGCTATGAGATCTACCTAATAAACTATCCATTGTTAATATCACTTATTTTATTTCATTTTCACAAATCTCTTTAGTACTCAGAAAACTTGAGTCCTTGGTCTAGGACAAACCATCACACAAGAATACCACTCCTGTCTTGTCAATGGATACATGAAGAAAACATAAAATGCTTCATAAAAGCTACTCTATCTCTGGCCCTGAATTGGTGAAACTAGCTAATTGAGAAGTGTATGAATGTTGAAATTAGAAGTAAGCAGAAAAAAAAAAAAAAGAAGGACTAAATCTGGTTTGTAACAGAGAAACAGTAACCATAACTATTTATAAAACATGGACCAATGTGTCTCATAGTCAATCTAATTAAAGTAGCTGGATGAGGGAAGAAACTTGAGGATGAAGAGTAGCAGAAGATGGGCCTTGAAAAAAATAAAATGGAAAGTATAAATGTTACCTTTCTGATCAACTTTCATTAAGTCATAGGAAAGGGCGTATGAATATTAACAGATAATTTTTATGCACACTAGTACTTCAGAAACAATGATCTGAAAGACTATTTAACTAGCAAGCTCTTTAGACTGTCTTTTTCAAATAGGAATTATCTCAGTCACGCTTTTGTCATGTACTGGAAAGCAACCAATTTATTGTCAAATTATCAGATGAGCGCCTTAGGTGCTTGTGTCTCATGTAAATCACTCAAGATAAATTCTAATGATTCAGAGCATGGATGTTAATTTGAGGTCCTGGAAAAAATATTTTCCTAACAGAGAAAAATAATATTTTTATATTTTGTTCAATTAAGTGTGATATATTTTAATACTCCAAAATTGTGAATGGTAAAGTGCTTTATTAGTCATACAAAAATAAATGATTTAATAGAATTGTAAATCTATCACAGGTAGAAACAAAAACATACAATGAAAACAATTTACTGTTATTGTTATTCAAAAAATAATGACAAAATTGTTTTTAATGATAAAATATCAGAAATATATAAAACATCGAAAATGTGACTTTGGGCGAATTATTATTTAAATTCAAGAAAGAGAACAGATTTTTGTGGTTTTTCTTTTAGTTTCTTTTGAGCTTTTCCTATTTGAGAAGATAGAATCTCCTTCATCTCCTTTCAATAAAGTGACTATATAAATGACTTACTTTGATTAATAATTTATTTTAAAATCTTTGTCTGGTAGGATCCGGGCTCCATATAATTTCTATATTCTTGTTAAGAGACATTTTAGAATAAGTTTTTTTTTTATTTTTTAACAATCTCAGTGTGATTTTTCAAAATAACTAAACTAGAACTTGAATAAAATAAACTCCTAATTTAGGTAAAAGTTAAATATACCAGCGTACTGACGAGAATAAACAAGGTCTTTAAGAGTTAACATTAAATTATGAAGTATTAAAGAGGAAAAACTTTACTTTCTACTGAAGAGCTAAATTCATTTCAGCTATCTTTGGACTATAGATAATCCTTCTCTTTGAGGGGAAAACAATCGAAAGTACAGGACAGTTAAAGGCCTATTTCACAGATAAATGGATGTCCTGGAAAATTAAGTACCTGCAATGTGAAGTCTGGAGAGAGCCCCTTCACTGCCAGATGTCTGCTTCAAAGAGCAAACTATGTGGTAAATATGAAAAGCAGAAGAATAGCTCTGGAGGAAAGTTCTAAGATTCCGTAACAGATTTTTACTTCTTAAATGGAACAAAGACTTGCCAGACTTTTGCATTAATACTTAGGAGAGGGAGAGAGAGAGAAAGAGGTATTGTAAAATAAAATTTAATTTATATGTTAGCTGGGAGTTGTCTAAATTGATTTACAACATATTTTAGAAAATTTGTATATTGTAGAAAAATTTCCTGGGCCAAAAGACTTGAATCAATGTCTTTAATGTTAGTAAGAAATAATCATTATGCACTATTTATTTCTTGGCACAGAATGATAAATAAAATCTCTGCAAACAAGAATTTAATAGAATTTTAACTTTGCATAGTGCTGTGAAAACGATAATACAGTAGATTCTTTGAATGAATATGTGATTACATAAATCTGCAAAAAGGATATATATAAAAAATCAGCTGAGTATTTTTACTATATAATTAACATTCATTTTCAATACTTTGTTAAAAAAATTAAGCCAATTTTTCACAAATTGGCCATTTAAATGATATGAACTTACATAGGCATAAGTTCTATCATATTTTTTTTCTTATCTAGATTGTTGGTACAGTCTCTAGAAATACAGGCTGTACATATTCAAAACTATATTGTAGTGCCTTAGTTTATTAATTTTTCATTATATTTTCATGTCTTTTATGTTTTATAATTTCATCTATATCGTGAAAGTTTTCTTTCTCCACTTTACAGTTAATGTAATAATTGCTTTGATTCTACAAATTATGTTAACTTTTGTATATTTTGTCAATATATTTCCTCTCATGCCTTTTCATTATGAATGTATATTACAGCATAAAAGAATAAATGTATATAATAGGTAATATTTTGTTATGTTCTGAAAAGGATCCTTTAGGCTGGAGTATGTTTTATCTCTCCTTTACAAATAAGAAAACTGACACACAGGAGTTTAAGTAATTACAAATAGGAGCCAGATTTCAGAGCTTTTGCTATTATAAACCCATATATAATAAATTTAGTCATATGGTTTTACCCTTAGAATATAATCCTTGTGGGGCCGGCCCGGTGGCGCACTGGATAGTGCGCCACTTGGGAAGCGCGGCGGTGCTCCCGCCCGAGGGTTCGGATCCCACATACAGACCGGTTCCCGCTCACTGGCTGAGCGAGGCGCGGGAGCAACGCCGAGGGTTGCAATCCCGTTGCCGGTCCCGGTCCGGTACGGGGGCGACACTGAGGGTTGCGATCCATTGCCGGACACGGAAAAAGACAAAAAAAAAAAAAAAAAAAGAATATAATCCTTGTGTCTCAATGTTTTCAAATTCTAGCTTATCACAATTATGGCTATTTATAATTATTATTATGAAATCGTAACCACCCCTTAATTCAGAAGTGATATGCTACTGACTGGTTGAAAACATTTAGGGAAAATATTTTATACATTATCTTCTGATGCAAAAGAAAACCTTAAACATCATAGATATTTATTGCCCATTGTTTTGAGTCATTTGAATGCAATGTTTACAGTACTAAAATAACATAAGGATATAAGAAGCATTATAAACTATATAGATACGTATGTACACATTATTTATACTATGTATCCACATATCCTTGAAATATTTAAAATTGAAAAAATCTTAGCAGAGACAATATTCTTCATATATATAAAATATGTGTATTTGTTATTGGTGTCCCCAAAATTGCAAAATATTACAATGTTGAGACCAATGTTTCCAAAATAGAAAATACTTGAAAAAGGAATAATTTCAACTTCAAGTTCCACAATTAGCCCATTTATGATCCAAAAATAAATTTTAAAATTATTTTTATCTGTCTCTAGTTTGGATACAAAAGAAAATCATCTTTAAAAGATATTGAAATATACCATAGCCCTTTCAGAGCTTTATATCACATATTTAATTTGAAAAAAACTAAACATTAAATATGAAAGCCATGGAAAATGTTACAATTGAATTAAACTGAGTAATATAGTATGTAATATAATTTTGATAGAATTTAATTGCACACATTAAGATGCTTTCTAAAGTTTAATGTGACTCCCAGTGAAGAATATTAGTTGCAAGAACACTCAACCAGACACTTCTTTGATTAATAGATAGCTCATAGATTATATTTACTTTTTGCCTATGCTAGTATACAGTGGATTATGTAGTTTCTTAAAAATATTATTAAAGTGGATTTCATTTTAAAAATGACAGAGAATAAATCAAATTTGTGAATGTTTTAATAGAAACTGTAATATTTGAGTAGGTAAGTATTGAAAATGCCATAAAATATGTTGTTTCATTGAAACAAAAGTTCTTATTTTATATATTATTATATAGCAATGATGTTAAATTCCAGGTTATTATAGTTAAAATTTAAATTATAAAATTTATAATCCCATGTTCAGCTTTGATAAATAATTGGATTCATATAATTTATATGTCATGACATTTTGCTTATTATTACTGAAAATGAAAAATACTCCCATACAAGCATTTCATTTGAGGAAGTATACCTCTTTTTTAATTCCCCGAGTGTCACCTTCTGGCCAGCATTGAACCTGCTCAGTTTCCTGAAGATATATTGCACATTGTCTGTAATCTGAGAGGAATAACTAGTGTGATTTCTAATAATAAAATTAGTAAAGCTAATTTCTCTTTGTTCTTAGATGCTAATATATATATATAAATTTCACCTTCCAAGCAGTTTGAAGTAGTTGGCTTCAGAGAAGTGCTCACTTATATGGAAGAATCATCTGTCTGTCCAAAGGCAGCTGAAAATTGACGAGGCAATTGAGAAATGTAGTAGACAAGATTACGAAAAGGAACGATTCAGCCACTGAGTTTTTGAAGTCTTTGGTTATTCCGGGCACTATCAAGGGGCTGAGAATCCTATGCAAAGCTCGGTGTAAAGTCCAGCAAATAGCGAATGTAGGAAACCAGTACAGTTATTGGTGGGGTCTAAATAATCTCAAGCACATAGCAGTTTTTTTCTCCAGGACATTTGTTGAAAAACAGGGCTTTACGCAGTGGGAAACTAAAAACCAAAATGTAAAACATCTGAAAATCTGAGTTTTTTAATCTGTTTCACTCAGATTTAGAAGTTTCCTCCAGAAGAGATCAATTTTTAGTTTAAAAGTCTGGAAGTCAAGGTCCAAATCTGAGGTAGACTGGGCTTTGCTAAAACTTCAAATTAGTTTCATCTCATCACAATCTCTTCTTAAATTAAAGTGATCAGCTATACTCTATCTGACCCCAGAAGGGAAGGGCAAACCCTGCCTAGGGAAAGAGATCATCCTAAGCTTGTGGAATGTGTGTGTGTGTGTGTGTGTGTGTGTGTGTGTGTGTATATATATATATATATATAAAATATTTGGCATTCAAAAATTTACTCCTTAATTTACTTACATTCAAAACAGAATAGATACAAAAAATTAAAATACATCTAGTGTGTGGTTACTAGAGGTGGGAAGGGGAAGGGGCAAGGGGGGACAGTGAGAAGTTGGTTAATGGACGCTAACTTACAGCTAGATGGCAAAAATAAGTTATATTGGTGTACAGTGGTACCAGTCATCTAGAATTAAGAATAATTTATTGTATGTTGACAAATGGCTAGAAGAGAGGGGCTTAGATGTTCTCATCACAAAGAAATGATAAATTTTTGCAATGGTGAATTTGCTAACTACCCTGATTTGATCACTACATGTTGTATACATGTATTGAAATATAACACTCTACCCCATAAATATGCACAATCAATATGTTTCAGTTAAACTTTAAAAAATTTAAAAAATATGTCTGGTGTGAAGCAATGTGAAGAGAAAAATGACAAAACTACCAGAGGAAAACAAAACACTTTACCTTCAAAAGATCACTAATTGAAACTCCAGCATTAATATATTCTTAAATAAACAAAGAAATATACCTTATAAGATGTATAAAAACTAGAATATATCTTCCAAGCATTTTATTTAAAACATAAAATATCCAACTTCTTTTGCACTGAATGTAGGCCCCTAATCTATTATTCATGGCTGTAGGATTTATTCATTCACTTATCCCGTGTTTATTTAGTATCTACAATGTAAAAGACAGTCTCCCTGGATCTGATACTGCAATTAGAAAAAGATGGAAAAGGGAAAAGAAATGAACATGAAACAAGGGAAGAAAATAAAGAAAAAACTATGAGGAGGGGGTGGAAAAAGTAAGGACATGGTCAATGTCCTTATTGTGGTTTACACTTTAGTAGAGAGAAAAAATACTAAATATATTTAAACAATTATAGATTACAAATGATGTTATAAAGAAGAAAACAATGTCTTAAAAATAATTTGTGTGTGGGGCCGGCCCGGTGGCGCACTCCTACAGTGCGCTGCTTGGGAAGCGCAGCGGCGCTCCCACCGAGGGTTCGGATCCCACATACAGACCGGCCACTCACTGGCTGAGCGAGGTACGGGGGCAACAGCGAGGGTTGCGATCCCATTGCCGGTCCCGGTCTGGTACGGGCGCGACACTGAGGGTTGCGATCCGTTGCCGGTCACAAAAAAAGAGACAAAAAGGAAAAAAAATAATAATAATAATTTGTGTGTACATATGCATGTGTGTTTGTGTGTGTGTTTGGTGTTTGCTTTCACAAGTGATCAGAGCAGACTTTTAAGTGAATAAAGTAATTATGCTGAATCCTAAAGCAAATATATTAACAGTCATGTGAAATAGAGGAAGAGCACTTCAGAGAGAAGGTAGGATATGTGTGTAATTCTTGAGTTGAAAAGATGTTGACCATTTGAGAAAATAAAAGAATACTAGTTTGGATGGACTACAGTGTGTATCAGGGAGAGTTACATGAGATAAAGTTGAACACGTAGACAAGAATCAGATAACAGAAGGCCTGATAGTCCACAATGAGGTGTTTGGCTTTGATTTTGAGTGGTTTAGAAAACTATGTCTGGTAAATTGCAAAATATGGCCCTCAATCTGTGCCTTTTTCCATGTGACTTTGACACTCTTCCTTTCAAAAAGTGGCATTATTTTCCCACCCCTGAATCTGGGATGGCCTTGGGCCAAATGTAAGCCTAGGCTTCAAGAGACTTCTATACTTCCATACTAACTTTCTTGATCTCCTGCTATTTTCATGGCAATATGCATGAGTTAGTTGGCTAGATAATAAAACATATGGATCATAGCCAAAAGAGCTCAGTTGTTCCAGCTAAGGCTATAAACATCTTGATTGATAGAGCTCAATCAAGATCAACAAAGCCACTTAGCCAAACTGAAACTAGTCATAGAGGTATGAGTGAAATGTCTGAGCCTAGCATGGTTCAGCAGAAACATAAGGGATAATAAATAGTTGTTCTTTCAGCTATGCAGTGGTTTGTTACATGGAAATAGCTTACTGGTACACAAAAGAATAACCATATGCTTGTTATAAACAATAATATATTTCACTTTTTTTTTTCCTTTTTGTCTTTTTTTACTGACCGGCAATGGGATCGCAACCCTCGGTGTTGTGTCCGCACCTCGCTCAGCCAGGGAGCGGGAACTGGTCTCCACATGGGATCCGAACCCTCGGCGGGAGCGCCGCTGCACTCTCAAGCGGTGCACTCTCCAGTGCGCCACCGGGCCGGCACCATATTTCACGTTTTTAAAAAAAAATTAGTTGAGGAGAATGGACTAAAATAGCAAGTGAGTTATTTGTGACATTGTTTTTATTAGACTGGTGGCCACAGAAATGAAAAGGAAGGAAGAGATTGAATATGTAGTTTGCTGTTATAATCAACAAGACTTGCTGATGGAAATGTCTTGGGAAAGGGAGGATATAAGCTTAACTTCTAGAGTTTTTTTTTTTTTTTAAATAATTGAGTATTCATTGGTGCTAATTTTTAGCTTAGAAAACACAATTACCAGAACAGCAAGTTTGGGGAATAGGATGGGGAAAACTAAGGTTTTCCTTTGCATATGATGTATTTGCCTCTGTGAGACTAGAAAGTATCTGCTCCAGTAGGATCAATTGTAGTTTGACAAATGCAAGACTAGAAAGATATCTGGGCCGGCCCGGTGGCGCACTGCTACAGTGCGCTGCTTGGGAGCGCGGCGGCGCTCCCGCCGAGGGTTCGGATCCCACATGCAGACCGGCCGCTCACTGTTTGAGCAAGGTGTGGGCGCAACACCGAGGGTTGCAATCCCGGTGCCGGTCCCGGTCCGGTATGGGCGCGACACTGAGGGTTGCGATCCGTTGCTGGTCACGAAAAAAGACAAAAAGGAAAAAAAAAAAAAAAAAGACTGGAAAGATATCAAATGTAGATGCAGAGAGAAACATCTTCATGTATCTTGAAGATATTTGGTAATTTGTAAATTTTTGGAATCATAGGGCCCAAATGCCAGAGAAAGAATTATTTCTAAGATCTCATCCATTATGTCATGCTTGAACCCTTGTTGAGATAAGAACCTATTATCACATTGCAGCCCATAATAAAGTTGAGCATAAGAAAGTAGTATATTATTTAGGAGAAAATTGTGAAGCTAATAAAGCTTATAGTAATTTATTTTACATTTTCTAAACCCTCTTTTTTCACTCTCCAGAGAGAGAATGAAAAATTATTGCGTATCATATATTTAAAAATCACATCCAAATATGAAAAATATTTTCTCAGACTAAATGCAATCTTAGTTTTGATCAGAAGTACATTTGCCACTATCATGGAAATATTCAAACTTCTTATACCTGCATGAGATATGCTTGCCTGATTAGAATCTAACTAAACATACAAAATAGAATTCAGACATCTGCACCACATATTTAGTATTGTGTTTGAAGCACGTATCTAAAAGTGGCAAATGGTAAATTCTCGTCCACTTTTTACTTTCTACAGGTTTTCCTTCATGATCTCATGATTTGAAAAACCATCTCTATACTAATGTCTTCCAAAATTGTATTTCCAGCCCACACTCCCTTGAATTTCAGATTCAAAATGCAGTTTTGTTTTTCCTCATCTTCAGTTTCCACATAGATGCCTAACAGTTTTAATTTAAAAGGTCCAAAACAGAGGCAAAATTTCTGGAATGGCTGGAATGGCAGAGTAAGGAAGTCCATTGATCTATCCATCCATAGGGGGGAAAAAAAGGCAAAATTTGTTAAAATCAACTTTTTCAGAACTATGAAAAATAACCAAATGCTTGCAATGATCTTCGGATCTGAGGAGTGTTTATTCAAGAAAATCTGCTGAGATTTGGAAAGGACACCAGGATTTGGGCATACTTCTATCTGTGTCTTTGCAGGTCTGCCAGGGCCTTGAAGGCACACAACCTTACAGCCCCATTGCTGTGAAGACCAGAAGGCTCCCAGGCAGAGGAGAAGGCTCAGGTTTGGAGTTCCTCATTTGTCACTACCTGACCTGTCTCACAGCAGACTGAAAAAAGCCCCATTCACAGGGAAACTTTGTCATGAGAAACATAGCAAAATGTTGTTGAAATCAATGTTCCTGCATATTTACAACTGCTTGCGTCCAGTGACAAATGGGAAATATTGTGACAAATAAAGAGAAAAAATGGCTATTAAAATATAATTGAGAGCTAAGGCACTGGAGAGAAAGTTAAGATTAGTATGAGCAAAGTAAATTATCAAAGACTGAATTGTAAAAAAAAATTTGATCTAAAAGGAAGTACAAATTACTGAAAATCTCATACTTCAAAAATATTTTAGAACTTTATAAAGTCATTTTCTGTCATAACAGATTAAAATTTAATGGTCAAAAAATTGAATTAATACTTTCCTAAGAAAAGAAAAATAACTTGGCAGTTGTAATTCTTGTTAGGGGAGAAGAAAGCCAAAGCAATGCTATGATTAAAATTTAATGATCAACCCACCGCATAACTACTAATTATGCACGAATAAAAGGTTGTGATAATGCTAATTATATGTAGTTATCAATTTCATTGTCCTAATTCTATTCTCTATCATTACACTTTACTGATTTCTACTCAGCCTTTGTCTAGCTAGGTGCAAAGAATTTTCTATTCACAGGTAGTCATTTCATTTTACAAGAATGAATGTAATTATCACCCAGCTAGAAAGCTAGGGAGATTTTTTTAACCTAATTGTAGTGAAGTGACCCAATTAAAACCTGGCAAGAATATTCTGAAATTTTTAAATTTTATAAAATGTTTTGAGCTTAGAATAGATTTAATTGATGGATTTCTCTTCTCGAGAAGATTTTTTTTATCGTTTTCTTTCTCACTGTCTAAAATTTCACTTTAGAATCTCAGCTCAAAAATTACAAGCCTTTTCAAATTTGTAATCATTCAATGTGCTGTTTTACTCATGAAGCAACTTACTCAGTTTTCTCACTTAATGTTGGTTCTGTTACAGAAACATATCCAGAAGATACAAAGATTAGAACTACCTGCTTCGTGTTTATCTCACGTGCAAATAGAAGACTGATATATTTATCCATTATAGGGTATGTGACCATATTTGTTCACTCTATAAATGTATTATTCTTCATTCTGTATAAGTGCCCTTAAGGTCCATTGTCTAAAAGGGGCATTAGCGCTAAGAAGTGAATTAGTAAGAGGAACTCTAAGAAGTGAATTAGTAAGAGGAACTCTTGCCAAATACTTTTATCAAAGTCTACTAATACTAATGACATCCATATTTTAAAAAAAAAAAAGCTAGTTTTTTTTTTATTGTTCTGTCAACTTTTTATTTATTTATTTATTTATTATTTTTTTTATTTTGTCAATATACAATGTAGTTAGTTATTGTGTCCCATCACCAAAACCTCCCTCCCTCCTCCCTCTCCCCCCTCCCACCCAGATGTGTCCCGGAGACCCCTCGAGCTACATTGAAGGTGCTAGTGAGCCCTCCAGAAGGGCCGATCCGTGCGGGGGGGAGTCAAAGAGGAATTGTGTGCTGAGGGACCCTCCCCCNTTTCAAATTTGTAATCATTCAATGTGCTGTTTTACTCATGAAGCAACTTACTCAGTTTTCTTACTTAATGTTGGTTCTGTTACAGAAACATATCCAGAAGATACAAAGATTAGAACTACCTGCTTCGTGTTTATCTCCCGTGCAAATAGAAGACTGATATATTTATCCATTATAGGGTATGTGACCATATTTGTTCACTCTATAAATGTATTATTCTTCATTCTGTATAAGTGCCCTTAAGGTCCATTGTCTAAAAGTGGCATTAGCGCTTAGCTCATGCGATAATATCTAAGAAGTGAATTAGTAAGAGGAACTCTTGCCAAATACTTATATCAAAGTCTACTAATACTAATGACATCCATATTTTTTTTAAAAAAAAGCTAGTTTTTTTTTATTGTTCTGTCAACTTTTTATTTATTTATTTATTTATTTATTATTATTTTTTATTTTGTCAATATACAATGTAGTTAGTTATTGTGTCCCATCACCAAAACCTCCCTCCCTCCTCCCGCTCCCCCTCCCACCCAGATGTGTCCCGGAGACCCCTCGAGCTACATTGAAGGTGCTAGTGAGCCCTCCAGAAGGGCCGACCCGT
>NW_007734318.1:43380-47787 GCF_000696425.1 Galeopterus variegatus | reverse complement strand
AAGGGCTTCACCAAGGCATATTATAGTCAAAATGGCAAAATTCAAGGACAAAGAGAGAATCGGGAAAAAAAAGCTTGTTTTGATCTTAAAATCCATAGGTATTGTAACTGACTTTAATGTCATTGGAAATTATACAGATTAAAAATTAGATTTCTCATATAAATTGTGTATCATACTCTACCATAAATGTCTCTATATTCTTACTTCCAAGATATGTCTTGAAACTTTGTAGTCAGACTTTCACTTCCACACCTCTTTTTAAACTGCTACTTACATTTTCTCCATTTTGTTTATAAGTTGGCCAAATCTTAAATGACTCAGAGTGTCACACTATTCTGATTTCTTTCCTTTCACGTTTCTGGCACCTCATGCTCATCCTCTTTTGCTGTGTTTTTTCTACCTCCTGGACTCTCCAAATGTTTATTTTTCCCTAAGTTTCCTCTTTGGTCCTCTCCCATTCGTACTCTTTGTCTTTATTAATTTAGCCAAGACATACTGATCTCAATATATTTCCTCAGTCCTATCTCTGGAGAATCTTAATATTTATGCTGGCTTATTTTACAATAATATTCATTGTTCCTTGGACTCAGACGCTATTTTGTTATTTTCACAACACTTAACAGCAGCAATAAACAAACAGTTCATTTATAATTATGAACTATGGTAAATGTAAATTATCATTTACCTAGTTCAATTTATAAATTGTTATAACAATTGTTATTTACTGAACAGTTTATAAATAGAGAGTTGAAAACAACAGACTACACAAGTAGCCACAATTAAATCCAGCATACCTCAGCACTGTGATCATTCTGCTTTAATCTCACATTTTAAGGATTTTCTTGACTGAAAGGCTTTGTTTTTCTCAGTCCAGGATTCCATCCCCTAGATCTCTACATATTCACTTTCTCACTTCCTTCAGGTTTTTCCTAAAATATCACCTTCTCTAGTTGGCTTTCTCTGATTCCCAGTATAAAATGAAAGCCCCACAACTGCTGTATTAGCTTCTGATCTGTTCCTGTTCTATCTCTAGTGCCTGGAACAGTGAATGAAGACATAGTCTTATAACAACTGTTTTGCACAAATAAATAAATAAGTAAGTAAGTAAGTAAGTAAATAAGTAAATAAATAAATAAATTAGTAAAATAATAAAATGTATATGTTTCACTAATGTGGGAAGTAGTCATACTATATTCGTAGGTAAAAAATGTATTTTGTGGATATATATATAGAACATGATTATATTTTGGAAATAATCATTTGTTAAACTTTTATATCCTTCTCTCTCTCTCTCTAACTACATACGCAACATTATGTACATGAAAATTGAAAAAAAAAAAAACGTTGGAGGGATGTAACCAAAAATCTGGAGGGATGTAACCAAAGGAGTTTCAGTGGTTAACCCTAGAAAATAGGATTTAATGCATGTGTGTGTGTTTCTAAGTGGGTGTGTCTTTAGTTGATATCATGCATTTAGTTGATAATGATACAGTAATTTTGATATTTTATTTGTTTAATTTTTATCCTTTTCTATTAATTTTTGTTTTACATATATTATATGTAAGGTGTACACTTTTTAAATACTATTTGTTTAATTTTTATTCTTCTCTATTAATTTTTGTTTTACATATGTTATATATAAGGCGGATACTTTTTTTAAAAGGTAAATTATAATTTCTATAACATTTATTCATTGATATTAAAATTAAAGAAAATATTGCCTTTGTTTTGAAATAGATATTTACATTAAATTAAGAAATCATTTTTATCTTTAACATTTTGAAAATGATATTTTGAATTCTATCAAGTATGTTTATGATTACTGTTATGATGTTATTTTATTATAATCTATTTTTACAATCTTACAATTATAACAAATATACTATCATTAGAAAATATATGAAAACATATACTGGCCAGCTATTTCTGTTTTAAAAATTATTATTTTCTTGGTGTAAGCAAATTCTCAAACAAGTCATTTACATGTTATTCTTGTAAAATATTTATGTCATCATTCATGTCTGTATTCCCAAATAAGTTAATATACTACACCTATATAAATAGCCTGAACACTTAATTTATGTAAAATAAATCTTTGCTTTTAAATTATTACACTAAATTTAAGTATGAAGTGAAGAGTGTGGTTTAACTGACAAAGTAAGCTATTATAAACACAAGTAGCCTGGAGTCTTACACTATAGATTGTTTTAATTTAAATATAATTTTCCACAATCATTTTCCAATTCCTTAAATGTAATCTGAGAATTTTTGTTTAAGTTAGTAAACTGAGCTTCTCAAAACATTCTGGTTTTTGGTATAATTGCAAAGAAAAAATTGACTTTTAAAATATTTTTCAAGATAAGATATGATATCACTGGTGTTGCCATATTGACACAAGAAAATTCAAATGTACATCATTGTAGGGCCTGATACATATTTAGATAATGAGCTCATAAAAACTTATATGGAGTCAGCCAGACTTACATAGTAACCATAAATTAAGGGGTTTTATTCCAAAGTTTTTTCTGAAATTTTTATTCTGTAAATATTTCCAGAATACCAGTATATATAAGGCACCATGTTATTAGTGTGAATAAAAAAACACAAGCAAGTCTTGCTGTTTTCAGAGAAATGATTAAGGAATTAAACACACACACACACACACACAATTATGTAAAATGATAACTAAAAGAGGTACCATTACAGACATTTGAATAAACTTTCATGTAGTTGGAAAGGAAAGAGAGTTCTTATTTTTAAGCCAAAGATTGCAGCCACTCAGTTCTGCCACACTAACAACTAATCAAGTAAGTAAACAAAAGCTGAGCAAGATTTTTTGCATGAACCTTAATAATCATAATAACTTACCAGAGATTACCCAGCCAAAGAAACAAGGAGCTAATACTGGAGATATAAATGGGAGAATATAATATGAGATGAATACTGGGGTTGAAAAAGCAGAAATAGGAAACAATATTTTTTAAAAAGTGACGTTAACTTAAAACGAGATACATGGGACAGAAAGGAGGTTGGTTTGTATGGAAATGCAAAGTGGCAACACTTTTTCTTTACAAAGGCTTAATAACAAAGTGTGATCTCTCTGGAAGGTTTTAATCAGTAAAGAACTCCCAGTACTTGAGTTTTTGCTTTGGTTCTTGGAATCAAACCACATTGATTGTGATCTTGGAAATTATTAGCTACATAAATTGGTTGTATAACTTGAGATCTTCCTGCCATTTTAAAAAATATCAGTTAAATTGGGTTTATGATAGTGCTTACTTTCTAGAGTTGATCTGACAATTAATTGTGACAATATTTGCATGTACAGGACTGCTAGATGCTACTGTAGGTCCATAGTCCCATTTTTTTTCTTCTAAAAAGGATCATATCCCAATTTTGTTATGCCCAGGTAAAAATTATATCTTCTAGCCTCCTTTTCTCACATAGTTAGCCATGTGCCACAGTTCTGTACAACATCCTCACTTTAAATTTGGCATACTTTTGTAATACGTGTGGGGCCTGAGACATTTTGGGAGCATAGAAACAAGGGTCAAATCTTAAGAATGAACTGGAGAGATGGAAAGTATCTAGAACATTAATGTGAGGGCACAGACTCTGTGCACCAGCCTTGGTTTGCCTACCTTTGGATTTTTTTTTGGGGGGGGGGAACTTCTGTTTTATGTTATGTGCTACTAAATCAGACCTTCACTATCTCTCTCTCTACACTTTTTAAGCACTTTATAAACATTAACTATTATTAAATTTTAGAAAAGACCAAGAGATGAACATACAGCAGTCCGTGAATGATTTTCCTTAATCACCAGACTGGAAAAAATGCTAGAAATGATTTTCATGACATTGTAGAAAATTGAATGTTTAATCTTAAAAGAGGGGTAAATAAGTATAAAAAATTATTTCACGTAAAATCCATATTTGTCAATAATGCTAAATAACAACAGCACAGTCAAAATACAAGTAACTACAAGTCTAAAGATCTCTATTAGAGTTTTATTTGTTTATACAAGTACATGCTATATCAAATTTTAGTATGTTTAATGTAAAATTTATACAGTTATGGGTCAATCAGTTCTAAACATTATTTAATTTTTCTGTTTTATATTTACATTCATGAGCATTAGAGGGTTAATTTCAACTCCCCTAACTCAAAATACTTGTGATAAATTTCTTGATACAACTTCCCTGGTGGGCCTTCTTGGCATGGAGAAGCCTGTGCTTCTGGCAAAACTGACTTATGCATTTTCACCTTCTTCATGACTGATAGAAATTACTCCAGCTAAAGTAAGTTTGAGGTGAACAGAATTAATCATCAAGACAGCAAGATGCTCTTTTCTGCTCATTTTCTGTATATATCGTAATTCTGTTTTTCTCTTTTTTACCCAGTATAAT
>NW_007734318.1:42418-42943 GCF_000696425.1 Galeopterus variegatus | reverse complement strand
TTTTCTGCTCATTTTCTGTATATATCGTAATTCTGTTTTTCTCTTTTTTACCCAGTATAATATCATATGACTAACTCATATAAGAAATTTTGATAACAGTTATTCCACAGTTATTGGCAAGCATATTAAATGTCATGATATTTTATTTTATTTTAGAAACATATACCAGTAAGATGATTATTAACCCAAACGACACCGAAGAAGCCAAAACAGAGTCATATGTGATGAAATCTTTTGAAACTAATTTTTATTGTCCTGATGAATAAAATCTACAAAGCCTTCATACACTTATTTACTTCACTAATTGTTAAAAATAAGAAAAGATTGAATTTCTTTCTTTCTTTCTTTTTTTTTTTTTTTTAACTGGTAAGGGGATTGCAATCCTCAGCACGGTGTCATCTGCACATCTGCAACACGCTCAGTCAGTGAGCTCACCGGCCATCCCTATATAGGATCCGAACCAACGGCCTCGGCGCTAACAGCACCGCACCCTCCCAAGTGAGCCACGGAACAGCCCAGGAAAGA
>NW_007734318.1:41342-42177 GCF_000696425.1 Galeopterus variegatus | reverse complement strand
CGGCCTCGGCGCTAACAGCACCGCACCCTCCCAAGTGAGCCACGGAACAGCCCAGGAAAGACTGAATTTCTAAATAGCTTCATGAAGCACAACCCAGAGCCAGGGTTATCTTTGTCATTCAGACAATCAAGAGTGCAGAGTAATCAAGGAGATAGAGAAGCACACAGTTGTACTTAATTTTACCACTAATCCTTTTCCAATAATCTGAATCATTTTCTTTATTTCTCTGCCCTACATATTCAGAGGCCAAATGCTTCCCAGCCTTTAGGTTATAAACAGACATATGTCTGAGACTTTAGAAAATGCAGTCTCAGATTAGCTTTTATATTCCCTAAAACTCATTTTCTTTACAATAGTTGCACTAAGTTATGTGGGAGAGAAATAAGCAAAGTGTTTGCATAATAAATCGCAAATGATCTACAAGTGCAACATTATTAGAAAGACTCATAAACATAGAGAAGAACATGAATTGCCTTTTGTTGCTGAGGTAGATGTGACCTTGAAAATAGGTTTATACAAGCTAAACCAGGATTTCAGATTAAGGAATGAAATTTGCGCAGAACACTAGATGATACAACATTAATTTAGAAAAATATCAAATTAAAGTAACATGACTCAATGATTGCAAATTCAGTAAATTTTCTTATGCATATATGAACAGCATTACTATAGAATAATTTTGTTTTATAAGGCTCGGAGCTGATTCTCAGAAGCTAGACTGAATAGCAAAACAGATATTACTTTGCTGACTAGTGACAGTGAAATGAAATTGTTCTATTAAGCTTTAAAGTTCTATAGCAAAGCATTTTAACTTTCAAATTTTTAATGCAGAAAA
>NW_007734318.1:37390-40084 GCF_000696425.1 Galeopterus variegatus | reverse complement strand
CAGTTTCTTGTAACTCATGCATAGATTTCCAGAGTCATGTAATGCAGTTTTGCTTGCATTTCCTATCTGTATGTCTTTCTATCTTTATATGATACAATTTATATATACATATATAATATATATATATACTTATGTAGAAATGCATGTGCATACAACACCTTCTCTCCTCTTCCTACACACACAAATAAAAATTTTGTGAAAAATACTTTTGACTACCACTAATTCATGAGTTGCATTGAGTACAGTTCACAAGCTTTTTTACTGCCAGCTCCATTGTAGTATGTCCCATTGGATAATCATGCCTTGCTATGGACCTTCATGAATTCAGGTCATTCTAAATGTCTTTAATTATCTTCAGCACTTTTAGGTTTTACTTTTTTATTTAGAAAATCTGTTTTTTATTTATTTTTTATTTTTTCAGGGCCTGATACTTAGATAAGAGGTTGGCAAATTATTATTTTTTTAATATTTTATTTTATTTTGTCAATATACAATGTGGATCATCAAGTCGAAGGTATACCTGTTCCCCAATGTTCATCGCAGCACTCTTTACAATAGCTAAGAGTTGGAACCAGCCCAAATGTCCATCATCAGATGAGTGGATAGAAAATCTGTTTTTTTAAAAAAAGGTATTTCATTTATGTAGGTATTTCATTTATGACAATTGAAGATTACATTTGCTGAAAATAAATTGAAAATTTTTGCCACATTCGTATTACATAGTGTATTAAGATATGTGGGGCTATATATTTCAACAAACGCTCTCAAATCTCAGTGGCTTCACAAAAGTGGGTTCAAAAGTCTAGTATATTTAAGAATATTACCTTTTCATTAAATAAATTTTATGTTAAGAAAATAATCATTATATGCTGTATTTTATATCTGTATGCTCACAAATAAAGCAAAATTGATGCTACTTTATATTGAAGTTTTCACCACTGTTCAATATACAAAATTCTTTAATATGACATTGGGATGCAGTAACCGAGAAGGGGATACCACAGTCAAAAGTGCATTCTGACAGTTTTTTACATACGATTTTCTTTAAATAACAAAATATGCTAAAATAAGTATTTTTACACTATTATTACATAATTGATGGTAATAAAGGAAACCATAGTATAATAAGTTTCACAAGAACAATTTTAATATTGCTATGCATTGCAATTCAGTAGAATGTAATGGCTGTCTTTTTCCCACAAACAGTTATAAAGTTATTGAAAGTGTGAAAAATATGTACCCAATGTAACTTTCAAATCATGTTAGAAAAATTTATTCTGTCAATAGGACTACTATAATAATTTGAAAATTTATTCTACTTGTGTGCATTTGGAATAAATTTGGATTTATAAGCTGAATATATATGGTGCAAAATTTTCAAAATGAATAAACTTGTGCAGTAAATATGTTATAAGTACAAAATTTTTATAAGCTGTAGTAAAATTATTTTTATTGCATAAAACAACTATTTCTTGCTAAGCAGCTTGAGTGAAAAGTTTATATTTTAATAACTTATTGCTTAAAAAAATCTCAGAAATCATAGTATCCTGGAGGTGACACATCCATAATCATATATACATTTAAAAAATAAAGTACAGAAAGTAGATTTATACAAAATTAAAGTTAACATAAAATTTTATGCATAGCATTTCAGAAAGGTTATATCTACAATGAATATTATTGTTTCACATATTAGCATTAATTTAGAGGTAAGTATAAGAAATATACTTATTTTAAAAATATAAAATTTAGCCCAACATAATAATGCTTATACATTCTTTGTAGTACATAAACCCTGCTTGCTTACTAAAATTTCTATATTTATAAAGAGCAATTATTCTCAACATTTCATTATGTTTTGTATTAACATGATCACCTTTTGAGTTTTTATTGAAATATTTGTTCTTTATTCCAGTAATTGAAATACATCTTCTGCAACAAATTGTGTTACAGAAGATTGTGAGTAATCAGTACCATGAATATTTTGGCAATGTACATCTAAAAACTCCCCTGAGTCAAATAAGTCATTTTATTTTTTCTCAAAATTTTAGCATATGGCATTTCTTTCAAATATGAAAAATTGCTATATGCAATTCTTGAAAGTTTTCTAAAAGAAAAATACATACATTCATTCTCAAAATTTAAAATTTATTGTATCTTGGACAATCTTTTCAGTTTATATTATATCCCTATGCACTGTCTATTGCCTTCCACTCTACTATTTTCTAAGTATCCTATCATTACATCTGTATATGTCTCAATAAGCATTTCTAGAAGTTAAGTACAAATTTAACTAAAATATCATTATCACACCAAAAATAATAATTTCTTAATTTCTGATCAGTGTTCAAATTTTCCTAATTGAGTTATTGTTTGCTCAAATCAGGGTCTAAACACAAACATTGTGATTGTTTCTCAGGATTTTTTTAAATTTTTACTTTTAACTTTTTAAATTGACAAATAAAATTTGTACATATTTATCATGTGTAACATGTTGTTTTGAAATATGTATACATTGTGGAATGGTTAAATCTAGTTAATTTATAAATGCATTTCTCACATAGTTTTTTTTTTGTGTGTGTGTGTGTGTGACAATAACACTTCAAATCTAATCTCTTAGCAATTTTTAAGAATAAATACATTATTATTAACTCTTGTCACCATGTATAGGTTATAAAAATATATTGTTTTTTA
>NW_007734318.1:36283-37324 GCF_000696425.1 Galeopterus variegatus | reverse complement strand
AGGACTTTTAAGTGAGTAGGCATATTAGTTTTCTAAATCATGAGATTAACAAATATTTAATCCACCATGTCTTTAAGTTAAGATTTTTACATAGCCTCTTTGAAATGAAAAATGTATGTTTCTCTAATACTGAAAATATTGGTTCCTGATAATATTAGCGTAATATCATTTTATTCTACTACATCAGAGTAACAATACCAATATGATTGCTGAAAATATTATTTTTCCTTTTTAAAAATTCTCTCTGGCTTCACTAAGATGTGTAGTCAAATTATTTTGTTTTAATGTCACTTGAAATTATCTATCTATCTGTGATTTTGCCAGAAATTGTGTACAACATTAGGTCAATTATTTCATTCTACTGTTTTTCTTTAGAAATTATTTTTCCAATCTAATTTTATATTTATGTAAAACATTAGTATGCTTTTTATCCTATAACATAAGTTGTAATGGGAGGATCTAGCTTCTATCCCTGTCTCCCCATTCAGTTCCTTAGCTACATCTACAGGCAAACTTAGTTTGTCCGTTTGGGGATTTTCCATCTATTTTTTCTACAAGTGTGGGTCAATTTACAGGACCACGTGATTTTTCTTGTTTAGCTTGTTAAAGTTGTGGATTACATTGACTGATTATTCAAATATTGAACCACTGTACATTTCTGGAATAAATCTCACATGGTCATGGTGTGTATTGCTTAATTTTATTTGCTAATATTTTGGTTAAAAATTTTTGCGTTTGTATTCATGAGATTAATGAGAGATATTTGTCTGTAGTTGCCTATTCTTTTTTTGTACTGTCATTGCCTGGTGTTAGTATCAGGTTAACACTAGCTCCATAAAATAAATGGGGAAGTGCTTTCTCTAGTTGTACTTCCTAGAAGAGATTGTGTAAAATTGATGTTATTTCTTTAAACATTTGATATAATTAAACTTCAAAATGATTTGAGGATAGACGTTTCCCTTTCAGGGAGTTTTATTACTTTACACATTTAATCCCATTTATACTTATAAGGCTATTCCAATTATCTGCTTCATACTGAGT
>NW_007734318.1:32602-35506 GCF_000696425.1 Galeopterus variegatus | reverse complement strand
TGAGTTGTGCTAGTTCGTGTTTTTTAAAGAATTGTTCGATTTCTTCTAAGTTGTCAAATTTATGCACGCACAGTTGTTCGTAATGTTCCTTTACTACATCTCCTAGGCATGTAGTGATAATTCCCGCTCCATTTGTGTCTTCTCTCTTTTTGAATTGTCATTTATGCTTGAAGATTGTAAATTTTCTTGGTAATTTCAAAGGAACAGGTTTTTTTTTTTTTTCCATTGACCTTTCTATATATATTTTTTTTCTTTTTTTTTTTTTTTCTGTTTCACTACCAATTTTTAATCTTATTTTTTTCTGCTTTCTTTAGGTTTATTTTGTTCTTTTTTGCTAGATTTCTTAGGTAAGATCTTAATGTTATTGACATGAGATGTTTATCTTTTATAATGTAAATATTTTGATACCATAAATTTCTCTCTCAGCAATGCTTTACTTGTGTCACACAAACTTTCATTTTAATTCAATTTGACTTTTTAAGAAAAGTTTCCTGAGATTTTATTTTTGACCCATGGATTACTTAGAAGCATGGTGTTTAGTTTTCAAGTATTTCAAGATTTTCCTAGGTTTTTTTTTTGTTGTTGTTGTTATTTGTTGTTTGAGATTTCTAGCTATGATTGTATTTACAGGATTGTATAATTTCAATTCTTTTACATTTGTTGAGGTTTGTTTTAAGTCTCAGGATATAATCTGTCTTGGTATATGTTTACTGGTTGCTTAAAAGAATGACTGTTCTGCTGTTGTAGGCTGGAGTATTCTATAAATGGCAATTAGATACCGTTGGTTGATAGTATTATTCAGTTCTCTATATCCTTACTAATTTTTTATCTAGTTGTTCTATCAGTTTTAGAGAGAAGTGTTGAAGTCTACAGCTTTAATTATGGATTTATTTATTTTTCCTCTCTCTAGTGTCTTTTCTTTGAAGTCTACTTTATCTGATATTAATACAGCTGCTTCTGCATTTTTTGATTAATGTTTCAATGGTTTATATTTTTTCATCTTTTAATTTTCAACCTGCTTATATCACTGTATTTGAAATGAGTTTCTTGCAGATACTATAAAACTGGGTCATGGTTTTTTAATCTACACTGCCAACCCTTGTCTTTAAATTGGTATATTTATACCATTGACATTTGATGTAATTATTGATAACTTAGGGCTTACTTCTGCTACATTTTTTTTTGTTGTCCATTTATTTTTAGTGATGTTTATTTTCCTGTTTTCTTTTTCTGTTTTTCTATGGGTTACTGGAACATTTCTTTATAAACACATTTTGTTTTATCTGTAGTACTTCTGAGAGTACCTCTGTACAGCTTTTTTAGTGATTGTTCTAGGTATTACATTATATGTACATAATATATCACACTCTTCCTGCTTTAGTCATTTTACCGTTTTGAGTGAAGTATAGAAACATTATCTATCTTCTTGTCCCTTTACTGTCTCCATTTTTTGTTATAATCATCTTTTTAGGTACATTTAGAAACACATCACATGGTGTTATAATTTTGGTTTCAACAAGCATAATTTTAAAACCTCAAAGGGAGAATGAAATTATATAATATTTACTTTTATTTTTGATTTCTTTAATAATCTGTCATCCTTTGTGATAGTACAATTTTCATCTTTTATCATTTCCTTTTCAATTAGATAACTTCCTTTAGCCAACTTTTTGAGAAAAGTTCTTCTGGGCACAAATTCTCTAAGTGTTTCTTCGTCTGAAAATGTCTCACTTCACCTTTGCTCTTCAAGGATATTTTCACTAAAAACAGAATTCTGGGTTGAGAATTTTTTTTATTTCAGTGTTTGTAAAATGATTTGTTACTTCTTTCTGGCCTCTATGGTTTCTGATGAAAAATTCACTTTCATTTAAAAAAAATTTTCGCCTATGGCTAAGGTGTCATTTCTCTCTCACTGCTTTGAAGAATTTTTATTTGCTTTTAATTTTTCAGACATGTGGCTATGATGTGTCTGGATGTGACTGTCTTTGAATGTATTCCTGTATAGAGTTAATTCAACTTTTTGAAAAAGTGAGTTTACATATTTTTCCAAATTTTTGCCCATTTCAATGCCTCACCTGCTGAAGACTCTCAGAGCAGTATACTAGGGCCATCGTAGGTTTAAATTCTTTTGTTTCCTTTTATTCAATGATCATTCACCATCATGACCTGATATCCAGTTTCATGAAAATCAGAATTTTATATATATATATATATTTTTATTTTTAAGAATGCAATTTGATTTTTGTTAGTCTATCCTAGTTAGAAGCAGGTGAGACTTCTGTAATTTTTATTAAGTATGGTGGTTCTACTAAGTCATTTCTGTATTGGATATGATGGTTGGATACTTTTTATTTATGTTATCTAAATGTTATTAATGCTTAAAGTTGTTTAATTAAAGTTGATTTAAAGATGAATATCTTTAAGTCATAAACATGTTCAAGTCATAAATATGTGTTTGACTGATAACATTACATTTTCAGTGTTTGTATCACAAACTACACAAACTATCTTAAATTTGATTTTTATATATGAATGTTCAATAGATTAACCTCCCCACCTCCACTTGTTAATGTTGGGCATACACAGTAATTGAGAGATAACTTTTATTCACCACATAAAGAAGCTGAGTCCTGCTTCTAAATGTATTCTGCTTTTCCATATGATAAGTTTTGTTTCTAAATAGTCTATGTTTGTTCTTACAAATATCCCTGTGACTAGGATAACAATTACTCTATAGCCCTTACATAACATCTTTCTTTCACACTAAGGAAGAAAACAATCAAAACTAAGCTACGCTGCAGTTTCTTCCCTTAGAATTATATTCCTAAAAAGACAAAGAATAAATATTGGAATAGAGTAAAGAGGAGCATAAGAGAAAAATAAACTTATTACAAGACAGCAAAG
>NW_007734318.1:22844-32023 GCF_000696425.1 Galeopterus variegatus | reverse complement strand
TATAGCCCTTACATAACATCTTTCTTTCACACTAAGGAAGAAAACAATCAAAACTAAGCTATGCTGCAGTTTCTTCCCTTAGAATTATATTCCTAAAAAGACAAAGAATATATATTGGAATAGAGTAAAGAGGAGCATAAGAGAAAAATAAACTTATTACAAGACAGCAAAGTAAAATTTTGGTAATTATAAAATAAGTATACAGATTGAACAGTAGATAAGCATAATGGGTTAAGAAAATACTTTTGAATTACATTAATGATAAATTATACCAAATTATTTTATGAGCTATATTTAAATATAAACTGTCTAGAAATTATAGACTTAAATTTTATTCAAGTTTTTAAATTCTTAATTACCCAACAGTTAATATATACATTTATTTCATTAAGAAAATTTTATTTAAAAGCAATGCTATGAATATGTTAGAGCATTAGGAAGCTGTGATAGGAATTCCAGTTATTTAATATAATCTGTTAATGTTTAAGTGTATTAAATTACATCTTCGTGTTATGGTAATATAAATCCAGCTTCAAAAAATTTAACTTTTTGTGACTCTGCCATTCAAGCCAATTAGATTTTGCCAAGTGCATGCAAGATGCTGGATAATTTACCAAACTAGAAAAGGCAAAGATACTTAGTGCTAAATAAAAATATAAATTTCTCTGTCTGTTAGTTATTGAGAACATGTTATCTAATGCAGCAGATAAATGACAAAAGTTATAATATACAAATTTACATAATATTGAGCATACAAATATGTTAGGTCATTAAAATACCTCTTATTCTGAAATGACCTTAATTATATGTGAGACCACTACAAGTTAGAATGTAAAAGGAAAAACACAAAAAGCATCATTGTAGCAAAAAGATTCAGAATTGTCCTTTAAAAACAAACACACACAAATGTATATTTTTGTTCCCACCATCATGACAAATTTTTTCATTATGAAAATTTTAATTATATAAAACATACATGTATAATTGAATATAATATTGACACTAATGTCCTTTGTAATGTGCATGCATCATCCTTGAAATGCACATTTCTAAAAAATACATTTGCATGGCACATTTCCAATGTGCATTTAACATAAATGTACTTGTAGATATAACAAAAAGCTAAATTTGATTACTTTAAAACAGTTATGCCACAATACAGGTCAGTTCTCAAAAATCCAATACAATCAATAGAAGAAATAAAACTATTTTTATTCTAGAACCTATTACCAAGTTTATTGAATCTATAAAATTTTAAATTGATTTTTTGTTAAATTACATCTACCTCTGAGAGAAGATGATCAAAAATTATTGACAGGCTTGTAAAGGTATATAATATTATGTGTGTTGTAATGTGTGTTTGTGTGTGTGGCAGGGTTGATATTCCAAAGTTTAAATCCAGGATAAAAAAAAAGTTCCGAAATATCATACAATAAGAGAAATAAAATCCATTCATGCAATAAAAGAGATGTAACTTTACTGAAGCATGGAAGAAAAATGTTTTCATAAAGGAAGTAATCTAAGGGAACAGCAATCTCTAAGAATCCTATGACAGTCTATAAATCTTTACAATTGACTTTTCCTTCTATCTTAAACAAGGAAAACTTCACTTAAAATAAAAAATCCAGTGTGATGTAAAAAACTCAAAGAGCCAAAATTTGAAAAAGCTTAGATATGTAAATTATTTAGATAGTGTATAATCTATAAGTTCATTTTGAGTTACATAACTGTTAGAGAAAATAAATAGAAAATGATTTTTACCTACTGCCTGTTGTTTTTTGTAGGTCATCATATGTTATCATATACATTATCTTCAGACTCTCAAAACACATTCAGCTAACATAGTGTATTAGTCTTGGTTCTCCAGAGAAACAGAACCATATACACATATATAAAAATAAATTTATTATTAGGGATTGACTCTTGTAATTATGAAAACAAAGAAGTACATGATCTGCTGTCTGCAAGCCAATGGTATGGTTCCAGCCCAAGCCTAAAACCCCAAAAACAAGAGGAGCCAATGATGTGAATCCTGGTTAAAGTCCAAAGGCCTGAGAACCAGGAGTTTTTATGTCCAAGGGCAGGAGACCCAAGTCTAGGAAGGTCATTCTTCCTCTACCTTTTTGTTCTAGTTAGGCCTTCAAGGGATTGGACAGTGTCCACCCACAATGGTGAGGGAGGATCTTCTTTACTTAATCAACTGATTCAAATGCTAATATATTCCCCAAAGAACCTCATAGACACATCCAAAAATAATGTTGTACAAGCTATCTGGGCATCCTTTATCCCAGTCAAGTTGATGCACACAATTAATGATCACATACAGATATTAAGGTACAATTGTTATTTATTAGATAGTGTTCTGTAACTAACACTTTCAAAAACTAGATTCTAACAGAATAAGTAATGGCCCATACGTGTCTGTGATTGTAGATTAACAGTGGATTACCTAGAGAATGGGAAAGAAAGGGTCAGGGATGAGAAAAAAAGGACTTGTACATTTTTTTATAGTGTGGGGGAACAGAATATGACACTCCAAAGTATGCCTCTTTAAGATAAGAATTATTTCAAGCTGAAGGCAATTAAGAAGAAGCAGGTACAGGAGAGCTCTCCAGTTTCCCTCTATTTGCCTATAAGCAAGACATAATTTTTGAGTGATAAAAGGTATCTTGCCACCCTCTCTACCAGAAAGAACCACTAAACGCTAACCACTAAACACAACTTTATACCCTAATCAGACTGAAGATGGCACCAGAAGAATCTGCATTAAAAGCTTTATTAACTTGACTTATCTGCCATTTATTTACCTTCCCACAAGTAGCACACTGAAGAGGCTCGAAGCACTTCTGTGTTCTCATTTCTCTAAAATTTCACTTTTCTTTGTTCAAGATGTTATATAAGCTAAAATTTGAAGCCATCTGTTGGAGAACTACTCATTCTGAGGTATCTCCCATGTATGTATGAAATGCCTATGTTAATAAACGTGCTTTGTTTTTCTCTTGTTGATCTGTCTTTTGTTATAGGAATCTTTTCTGAGTAAAAATCCATGAGGGCTCATTTGTTTACTATTTCTATTTTCAATTATGTCATTTTAAATTTATAATGAAGATATATCGTCTGCTTTTTAAAATTAACTCAATTTAAAAAATAATAATAGATCTTTGGAAATTATTTAGGGAAAAGATTGAGCTTCTGTTTTTTATACTTTTTTTATAGCTTACCTGTCACTTCTAGATTGAGTATTTTATTTGTTTTGTACACCTAATATGAGAATGAGAAATGGTGTGAGCTATTAAAACCACTCTATCTGGAGCCTACATTCTTGAATTATTTCCGGGTTCACTTTTTCCCCATAGGGAAGACTTTGGGTAAAAATATTAAGTACTGTAAAGGTTAGCTTTCAAACTCAAGGACATAATAATGGCACCTAATTCACAGTATGACTATCAAATATTTGTTATATGTTAAAGCAATTTGTAAACTGTTAACAAACATTAGCCAATATGCTACTTATTTATTACCTAAATTCACATAGTTTTTGTGTTGCAACAAGGGACAGGATTCAAGTGTACTGTCTCTTTGTCCAGTGTGCTTTTCCCTCTCCTTCCCACCTATAGTTATAAAATAGAAAGCAGCCTCTCCTTCCCACCTATAGTTATAAAATAGAATATGCCATCTTTCAAGTATGATGCCAAATAGAAATTCAGTTACCCTTGCAAACAAATATATAATCATTATTCATAGAGATGGTACTCAGAGTAATAATGGTAGTACTGATAAACTCATCTACAGAGCTTAGGAGATACTGTTTCTCATTTTAGCACTTGCTAACTGACCTCAACAGAAATTTATAATTTATTCAACAAATTTTTTTTTTTTTAACACACCTATTGTAAGACAGAGTTGAGACATTGGTTTGGGGCATATTTTGCATGTGTCTGTGTGTGTGTAGGGGTGTTTCTCAATAATTATTAAGGTTTGAGAAATGCTGTTTAAGAGATACAGGGCAAATATCTTAAACATTTAAATCTTAATTTTTTAAGAACTATTATCTTTGGGCTAGTTTTTATTTTTAGAAAATATTATATTCTGAACATTATACTATGATAAAAAATATGAACATCTTTCTAATGTATGCCTCTTTAAAAAAATTATGTCATCCTTTACCAATAATACATTTTTGACATATATAATAGGATGTGATTAATCCTATTTCTGGAGATCAAATGCCTGTTTCAAATAACATTTCCAATGTTTCTTAATTTTTGACTGGATAATATACTTAACTGACCTAATTGTTTTCCTTTATTTAAAGTCAAACAATCTATAAATAATATACTCTGATTATATGACCAAGAACAATTTACTTAAACACTGTGTGCCTTGTTTTCTCATACCCATATGAAGGGTGAAAAGAGTACTTGCCTTCCACATTGGTCAGGAGCATTAAATATGTTAATAATAAATAAAACATTAAGAACAGGCCCTGGAATAATAAACTCTCAGTAAATAATAAGTAGTTGTGGTATAACCATATCATTATTAATTTATTATTAATATTTATTATCATTGATACTATTACATTTTTTCATGTTGTTATTATTATAGCAACTATGTTTCCTATTTCCATATTTTTTTACTATTTCTACTAATTTTATACCAGTTGCCAGTGCATGGGGGGTCATATTCATAAAGTCTTTGCCCAGTCTTATTCCTGAAGTGTTTCTCCTATATTTTCTTTTAGGAGTTTTATGGTTTCTGGTCTTATATTTAAGTCTTTAATCCATTTTGAGTTGATGTTGTTGTATGGTGAGAGGCATGGGTCAAGTTTCATTCTTCTACACGTGGATGTCCGGTTTTCACAGCACCATTTTTTTTAAGAGGCAGTCTCTTCCCCAATGCATGTTCTTGGTGCCTTTGTCAAAGATCACTTGGCTATAAGTATGTGGTTTAATTTCTGGGTTCTCTGTATTGTTCCATTGGTCTGAGTGTCTTTTTATGCCAGTACCATGCTGTTTGCTCTACTATAGCTTTGTATTTTAATTTGAAGTCAGGTAGTGTTATGCCTCTGGCTTTACTTGTTTTTTGCTCAGAATTGCTTTGGCTATTTGGAGTCTTCTGTTGTTCCATATGAATGTTAGGATTATTTTTTTCTATTTCTGTGAAGAATGTCATTGGTATTTTAATGGGGGTTACAATGAATCTGTAAATCACTTTGAGTAGTATGAACATCTTCGCAATGTTAAACTTTCCGATCCAAGATCATGGAATGTCTTTCCGTCTTTTTGTGTTCTCTTTAATTTCTTTCACAGGTGATTTATAGTTACTGTTGTAGAGACTTTTTACCTCCTTGGTTGACTTTATTCTTGGGTTTTTGGATTTTTTTGTGTGTGTGTGTGTGTGTGTGACTACTGTAAATGAGCTGGCTTTCTTGATATCTTTTTCTGCTAATTCATTATTGGAGTATTAAAATGCTGCTGATATTTGTGTGCTGATTTTCTATCCTACAACTTTACTGAAATTGTTTATCAATTCTAAGAGTTCTTTTGTAGAGTCTTTAGGCTTATATATATATATAATCATGTCACCTGCTAACAGGGATAATTTAACTTCATCTTTTCCAATCTGGATGCACTTTATTTCTTTCTCTTGCCTGATTGCTCTGGCTAGTACTTCCAATACTATGTTGAATAGCAGTGGTGAGAGTGGGCATGCTTGTCTTGCTCCTATTCTTGAGGAAAAAATTTGACCCTTCCCCCATTCATGATGACGTTGGCAGTGAATCTGTCATATATGGCTTTTATTGTGTTGACATTCTTTCCTTCCATACTTACTTTGCTGAGATCCTTTAGCATGAGGGCATGTTTTACTGATATTCTTTCTCCTTTTTATTTCTCATCACCCTTTTATACTGGGAGCTTTGTTTTGATGATGAAGGCCATCAGTTTATCTCTCTCTTTAAATTACTCATTTCTGACTCCCTTTATGTGTTACAAAGTCCTCAAACACTGCTCTCCAATTCACTTATATATCTACACACACACTAGGAATGCTGCCCACCTTCTTACGAGTATTAGCTTTAGAATTTAGCCCAGGTCAAATGACTCTGAGGGGGTCTTCTGCTCTATCTGGCTGGAAGCAGAGGGTATCAGTGAAGGTCGATTGACTAACTCATGATATGGGTTGAATGACTGTCCCCTCCTAAGCTCATGTGGAAGATCAGTCCCCAATGAGGCAGTGTTAAAAGGTGGGATCTTTAGGAGGTGATTGGATCATAAGTGCTCTGCCCTCATGAATGAATTAGTCTATTAATGGGTTATCATGGGTGTGTTTTGGTGGCTTTATAAGGAAATCACTTGAAAACACTCTTCCCCTCCTCACCATGTGATACCCTGGGTCAGCATGGGACTCTGCAGAGACTCACCACTAAGAAGAAGATGCTCACCAGATAAATGTTCTCCCTGACCCTGGACTTCCCACCTTCCATATCTGTACAAAATCAATTTTGTTTTCTTATTAATTATCCAGTTTCAGGTATTCTGTTACAAGTAACAGGAAACAGGCTAAAACAACCCAGCATTTGAGAATGAAAGTTTGTAATCACATTCATAATTATGCTCTTCTTTTCCTGCTTTTCTAGGTGTTTATTTGGGGTAGGCATTTCTTGAAATCTGCAATTACCTTCACTTGACTTTCTTCTGCCATGTAATTTATTGCACTGTGGTTTTTCTCACTTTGTCATTACAATCTCTGTCTGCTTGCTCCCTACCCCTGGGATTTCTGTTTTGTAGATTCCATTCATTCTTTTTTCCATTGCATATATTTAAATTATTATTCTTTAAACTATTTGAGAAAATTTTGATAGATTTCATAAATACAATCTCTTACTTTATTTTGCCTTTATTATCTTTATTTACTCTGTAATGTATTATGTTTGTTTTTTAATTCTTAGCAACACTTCAATTGAATGTTAAGATAAGCCTTCTGGCTGTTTAATGATGTCTTATAAAATTGATTAGCTTATATATCAGGTCACCCATTTCCACTGTCTCCATAACTAGCAAGAGCTGTTAGGCAAAAATGCAGACACTGAAATAAGTTCTTATTTTAAATAATTTATTTATACAAAGAGCATTATTAAACAATAACATTTTAGAAGGTGACATAGTATTAAGTTATGGTTTTTAAGAATATTGTTTAGGAGGTCCTGACTTTTGCTGTACTTTGCTTTCTTGTCATTTCTCAATTTTGATTTTATTGCATATCTCTATTTCAGTGTCAAAACTCTAATGGTATGCATTTATCAGCTTCACCTTCAACTTATGCAAAGTTTTGCCTTCAACAGCATCCATAGCATTTTAAAAATTGTGTTTGATAGACACAATTTCTTCTCTTTTAAGTTGGTTGGTCATTGTGGCATAATGTATTTTTTTTTATTTTTTAGCCTCAAAAACGATCTAAAGAACAAAAGTGCAATATATCTAATGAAAAAAACCTTTCAAAATACTATTCACTGCATTTGCATTTCCTTGGTCCTTTATTTTCTCATAAATCTCCTTCCGATAGCAGTGCTTCACAAACACTCTAAAATGAACAGCAAAAGAGTAAAATGAATCGCAATAAACTAAAATGTTTCTTTAATAAGTTTGAGTAAGTAGCATTGTTGTTTCTTTTCATTTATACTCTTTTACTGAAGCCATCTGTAGACGTCTTTTTAAAATATGCCCTTCATTTTTTCAATATGAGATTCTGAAAGGTCAATATACTAACAGTTTTGTAAATAAGTCTTACCTGTAGCAAGTTGATTATCACTGAAATAACATACGTGCAATTTCTCTGTGTTGTTATGCAATAAAAACAAGAAAATTCACTGCCACAGTTCAATTTGGAACCATGTTAACAATTGTATGCTTATGTACGATAAAACAATCTAATGATGGGGAACTTGATAATATTCTTATTTGACACAAATAAGAATTTACTAATTTTTGAAAATATTTCATCTGACATTATATCATGACAAGTCCAATAAAAATTTCCCCAAAGTGCTTACTTTCTAATATTTATATTTAAGTATGCATTCTGTGGAAATATACCATGCCATTGCAGTATATATTTTAGATTTGAACTAAAACTTCCTTATGCTCCATTGGCAAAACTATTAATTCAAGTTGTAGACAAATTTAATTCAAACATGTATTTATTTTTTCAAGGCATAACTTTACCTTCTGATTTTGGTTAATAAGAATGAAAATCGACAAATATTCAATGGTGTGACAGATCAGATTCTCATTGAGTTTGGTTTATTTACTGGCAATCTTTTTCATTTTTTCCTCAACAATGTGAGCTCCTCGAAGGCAAAAAATAATAATTTGCTTATTAATATATCTCTAGCAGCTAGAAACATGCCTGATACATATTTGGCACTCAAGAAATGTTTGTTTAATGTAAAATTAATCCTTAAATATCCTATTGAAATACTTTAGTTTAATTGAGCGTGCAATATAGAAACTTTGAAAAGTTTAGAGTAGCTTACATTGCACTTAGAAGAGAACAAAGGAAACGGTAACAATGACATCTATTTCCCAGCACTCGCCTCCAATATCCTACCTCTTGGCTCCCACTATAGATAAATAGATGGGTCAGACATACATTTCTCAGGATGAATAAAGCACGGGTTCTGTCTTGTCTGACTAGGAGAACACAGAGTGGAGCGGAAGTTCTGATATCATCTGAATAGGATGGATGCAACAAACAGCAGGAGGACACTCCTAACTCCTCTTTATTTCTAATTATTCCCCCTCATCACCGTCTGTTATTCTTCCCATCCTGTACATTGGAAGCAAGCCTGATAGTTATTTAATGATCCCTCAACTACAAGGCCATTACATCAGAAGTCAGATCACTAGTCCATTTATTAAGTATTTACTGAGCATCTAAACTGTACTAAGCACCTACTGTATTTTGGGAATAGAAATATCAAGGCATAGAAGCTCATCAAATCCCTTCAAGTAGCTTTAAATTTATTAGTGGGATAAAAAGACAATAAAAAAGTACAATAAGCAAAATTTTTTAAAAAATAAATTAAAAAAAACAATTTTCCTCTCAAGAGCATACCGACAAAACCTTTGTATTACAGACTGTATATTTTTGCCAATGTGTCAAGAGTAAAATGCTAT
>NW_007734318.1:21184-22471 GCF_000696425.1 Galeopterus variegatus | reverse complement strand
CTCATCAAATCCCTTCAAGTAGCTTTAAATTTATTAGTGGGATAAAAAGACAATAAAAAAGCACAATAAGCAAAATTTTTAAAAAAATAAATTAAAAAAAAAAAACAATTTTCTTCTCAAGAGCATACTGACAAAACCTTTGTATTACAGACTGTATATTTTTGCCAATGTGTCAAGAGTAAAATGCTATCTTATTATGGTTTTTAACTTGCAGTTCCCTAATTAAAAATGAGGTTGAACAAATATTTATACATTATTGATTATTTGTGTTTCATCTTGTGTGTAATGTCTACTGTTGTGGTTTTATTCGTTTTTCAAATGATTTGCTGCCTTTTATCGATTTCGTGGGAGTTGTTTATATACCAGGGTACTTCAGAAAGTTCATGGAAAGATTCATATTAAATATGAATTCAATTTTTTACAATTTTTTTCAAGTACGCTTTTCTAGCTATATCACTCATTCATGTAATAGATCTTAAGTTTCAGAGAATACTTTTGACAAATAAAATAAGGAAACCTGCCATTATATAATTTTAAACATTTAAATTCTCGTTGAATTATTTATATTCCAGGTAAGGATATAGAACATGTTTCTCATAGATAATATTTTAAACAAGGATAGTGATAACACATTTTAAAAAGATGCTAATTAATGTTGACAAGAAAATCCATAGTCAAAGGTAAACATAAGAAAGAAAGTGAGGATAGGACCAAAGGAACAAGGTCAAAGATGTTTAATTTTTAACAGTGATTCAATATAAATGTTTTCAGTTTGGGAAATTTCATTCTATAGTATTACAGAGTACAGTTTTCTGCCTCCATTTCAAATTCCTTCCAAGCTGTGTATTTATTTTGTACCTTTATTTTGGACAAATGTGATTTCAAGATACTAAATAAATTTCCTCTCTCTCTTTCTCTGTTTGTCTGGATGTCTCACTTTCTCTGAGGATTTGTAAAAAGATTTTGCCAATCACTGCTCTAATAAAAGAGCTATTTAGTGAAGTCAACATTTAACAGACCAAAATAGATGAAAACATCTTGAAATGTGAGATACTGAAATTCTGCTAAGAATCATTATATCAATCATTAGTTTATTGTACACATAGGGATATGAGGATTGGAGGTGGGGATTTTATTTCTTACATGGTTTTACTCTCATTTTTGCCCATGGACTAATATTCTCAGTGAGAAGGACCAACAAAACCAAGTAAGCAATAAAATAATAAAAATAAGTACAAATTTTCCAAGTCCTGGTCCTTTCCATAACTCCCATACTGAACAAACTGT
>NW_007734318.1:20611-20880 GCF_000696425.1 Galeopterus variegatus | reverse complement strand
TTTGTTTGTTTGTTTTTTTCTTTGTGTTTGTGTGAGGCTTTCTGGTTTCAAAAGTAGAGAAAAGTTCAGTCAAGGTAAGTGGCATAGAGACTACATGGAATATTAGAATTTAAAGGGAAACATACGGAAGAGATCTTTGTAAACAAAGTGTAGTGTAGTATGGAGAAAATGCTTGAAATTTGTCCTGGAATAAGAGGTCTCTACATTTTTTTGTGTAGGAATACACAACCAAGTAATAGTTTGAAATAGGTAAAACATAACTCTTAATT
>NW_007734318.1:17494-20456 GCF_000696425.1 Galeopterus variegatus | reverse complement strand
TTTTGTGTAGGAATACACAACCAAGTAATAGTTTGAAATAGGTAAAACATAACTCTTAATTTTTTTTTACAATTTTCTTTTATTAAAGTTTTGTAAAATCTATAAAAATGTTAAGAGCACATAGGCTTTCAAACAATTTGAATGTCACAATACTTAAAAAAAGATTTATAAATGATGAAAAATGAAATAAACTTGAATGTTTTATGTAGATGAAATACAATGTAATGTTATATGAAACTAATTAAAATACTAAAAAGGCATTTGTATTTTTGAGTATATAACTTTGATTAATTATACATATTTTTTAAAGTAAGAGTCAGTATAACCACATGGATTTTTGTTTTTATTGTCAGCCAAAAAAGAATAGGTGCTTTTTATAAAAGTGAATTTTCTTTTGGCTTGAAAATTTGTAGATCAATAAGAACACTTGTAAATCTACTTTCAATTTGTATGTTCAAGTACTTACATACCGAGTGCAAATTGGCTACTGCCACTTTTTGCCAAGATAAACTTTGGAGATATTATCTTACCCGAATAATAATATTAAGACCAGCAATCTAGCCAAGTAGAAAAAATTTACCTTCCAGAAAAAAGGTCATTAATCCATTCAATCTACAGAGTGCTTATTATATAATAACAATGGATTCTGTTTATTTAAATTAGGTTTTGTGCTGTTTTTACTATTACATCTATGTACATATCTATGACATTAAACACTTCAGACAAAAAGGAAAAAATATAAAAACTACATTTTTAATAATTTGCTTACCATTCTTATATCATCCTTATTCTAGCTGCTGAATTTAATATAATCATTATCTACAAGCAATAGAAAAAGGATTTAAAACATAGAAAATGCAAAAGTGCAAAGTTAATGCAAAATATATTCCCTATTAGATTTATTTATAATCAAATGATGTGCATGTATTTTCTTGTGGCCCTTTATAAATGTAAGTATTATTTATATTAACTACATTTGAATATGCATTCAATGAAATTAGTGAGCATATGACAGTTGAAAAGTTGAAGGATTGGTTTTAAATATTGTTTGAAATACAGTGCCAGTGTTTTGAAAGCTATGCATGGTAATATGACAATTCTTACTATGCTATAATCTTAAAAAACAATTATTGCTTTTGTGCTGATAACATTACAAAAGTATGTATCATTCAAGAAACATTTTTTTGCTAAAATTTACACTTTTGTTTCTACAAATGGTTTTTTGAATATCACATTGGACAGTCAAGAATTGAAAGAATTGAACAGAAAAAAAGGAAATTAATTTGACTTTTGAAAATGAATAGATGAGTATACAAAGGTTACCAAAGAGCTTTGTTCCACTATGAATTCAAGACATAGCAAGACTTTCCTCAGGTAATTAAAGCAATAAATGTTATCTTAAAAAAGAAGAGGTATAAAAAAAATGTAAGAGTAACATAGTGATTTGCAAAAGGTAAACAAGAAGAAGACATGAGCAAGACATACCAGAGAATGTAGACAAAAGGAAAACGGGGGTTAGATTTCTACCAACTAAAGGACAGTCTGTAATGCTAAAATCCACAATCCGTAATGAAAATACAATAGTTATTAGTATCCACATACTAAATAACTTGATAATAACAATACAAAGCATAAATTAGGATAAAGGAGTCCTATAAAGCATGCTGATTATACGTACGGAAATAATAGGATGCCATAGTACTCATAGTTCAAGAGGTAAAGTAGACAAACAGGCATAGCTACCCCAATCAAAGTACTATTTCTGGGTGCAATAAGACAGTAGGGTATAGTTTTGATTGTGGGCTTTGGAGTTAGACACAAAGTTCCAAATTCTAATTCTGCAATTTCTAAAAAGGGTACTTTTTTGGCAACATAAATCTTCAAGCCTTAGTTTCGTCATGTGTAAAAGGGAGTAATAAAAGAATGTGCCTTATCACTTCATTATTAGAAATGCATGTGATAATTCAGATGAAGTATTTAGCATGGATACTGGCATATAAAAATTTTTCAGGAATTATTAGCTATGTTAAATTAAGTTTGGACTAAAGGTTTCTTCAGACATAATGAACGGTAATCTAACTTAATTTATAAACAGACTATAACCTACTCTTGTAACCAATAGCCAAGTCTCAGCCGATTACAGGCAGCCAACTGTTAAAGCTGTGTTCAAATAAGACAAATGCCCAGCTGTAACCAATCCAGCTGTTTTTGTACTTCACTTCCGTTTTCTGTTTATCACTTTCATTTCTCTGTCTATAAATCTTAGCTGATGACAAGGCAGCCCTGGAGTTTCTCTAAACCTGATTCTGGCAACTGCCAGATTTGATAATCATTCTTTGCTTAATTAAATTCTTTTAAATTTAATTTTTCTAAAGCTTTTCTTTTAACAATACATATGATTTATTATTTATATTATTTAGTAGTTTTATACATAAAATAAGTAATACTTGTTATTTATGATACTATCAATACCATTAATATGATATATTAATAGTTATTTTATTTTAGACTTCTATGCTATGCCTTAAGGTACAGAGAGTTGAATAGAGGTGATAATGGCCATGTCATACTAATGAAATATTAATTATAAATAACGTATTTTTCAACCACATCATGTAACAACATTTTTTATATAATAAATCTACAGAAAAGACAAGCAGTTAGCATGACTTAAGACAGTCTAAAAACCAGTGTATTCTGCATCCTTTAAGTACAAATTGAGAAACTCATCACATACTAAATAGCAGTTTTCTTAATTTTGAATTATCTAGATTAATCTATCTATGTGGTTTTCCCAATACATCATCATTACCATTAACTAAGTCTGGTCAGTATCTTTAAAAACATAAGCTTTATTTCTGTGGCCTAAAATAAATCTATTTAATACTGTAATAATACTAACAATAATTACATCAGCTGAACTAATTATAATAATGACAGAAATGATACATGATGTCATATC
>NW_007734318.1:15488-16237 GCF_000696425.1 Galeopterus variegatus | reverse complement strand
TTAATTTAGTTCATCTAATTTTTTTATGTATTTATTCTACATAGAATCACCGAAGTTTATCAAGGTAAAATGTATTTACTTCATTTTTAGTGTCATTCATATACTGAAATTATGTGATTTGTATAAAGTTTCTGCCTAATAAATGTATTGTTACACAGCAGCATATTTAAGTACAAACAGAGCTCCTCTTTTGCATAATGGAACTGTAAATGACAGCAATATGAGCCTCCATATGTTCTATCAGTTTCTTTTCTTATTTGCACTCCCCTACACAACCAAATGACCACCTTAATAACCATTACCACAGAATCCCATTAACAGCAGCAAATGCCCACATATTTATCTCCAAACATTTACAGACTTTATCTAATGTGTCCTGATAAGAGTCAGTGTAAGAGACAAATATCTGCAGTGAAACAGCAGTTTCAAACACAAACAAATGTTAGGAATAAGTTTAATCACTTACCATCTTAAATTGCCATGCTAATCAGGGAATGGTATGATAACTTTGGATATGTTGTCACCTACAAGTTTCCTTGTTCAGAATATCAAGGATGGATGTCTTTCTTTATCGCAAACCATATACATTTTAAAGTGAACATTCTGAACTTTGAAAAAGGAAAATTATATACAGCCTGGGCACTTGCCACAAATAGAAAGATTGAGAGACTGAGAAAAAGAGAGAAACACAGAGACAGAGAGAGAAGGAAGGAGAGAGAGAGAAAGAGAAAGGAAAGAAGGGAAGGAGA
>NW_007734318.1:5712-15179 GCF_000696425.1 Galeopterus variegatus | reverse complement strand
AAGATTGGGAGAAAGGTATTTTTGGAGAGATTCTCTGAACTTAAAGAGAATACAAAAAATTAAATATGTATGTGTTTTATTTTGACAGCTACACATAGAAGTCATAGACACTGAAACAAGTGTTGTAGTGAAAATAAGAGAATTGTCATATTCTGCCTTAATCTTTTTTTATGCATCTTTGATCTTATAAAGGTTTCTTTCAATAACTGAATATGTATGTGTTTTATTTTGACAGCTACACATAGAAGTCATAGACACTGAAACAAGTGTTGTAGTGAAAATAAGAGAATTGCCATATTCTGCCTTAATCTTTTTTTATGCATCTTTGATCTTATAAAGGTTTCTTTCAATAACTCTCAGCAGGACTAAAATATTTTTTAAAAAATTGTCTGCTAATAATTTTGCTTAATTGTTTAAAAATTACTTGAAACTTTTTATGGTGTTTTTAGCTTTCTGGAACACATTTTTGTATTTTCTGGGAAAATTTCATTTTCACACAGCATCAGTGGAGTTAAAACACCCAAAGGTAGAAAATGTTCTAAGCCTTCTGGGTTTAACAATAATGAGAGGAGGACCTGGTGGGCACTGTGTTTAGTAAATTATGGAACATTGATGATGTCGACTTGAGTCACTTCAGTGGAGGAGTTCTGAGAATCAGAATCATCGGATGCAGAATACATGGAGATTGAGTCAATAGATGCAGAGCACAGGAAATTATTTTACACAAAGATTATGTCATGTACATTATTAAGTGTAATCAATATTTTTAAATATTGTTAATATTGTGTTGTTTTAGGGATCAGAGTTTATGCTGCAGTACATTAGATGTATTGGTTGACACACTCATTTTTTAAATTTTTAAGACCTAAAATACACAAAATAAAATTTACCCCTAAATTGTACAGTTTGCTGAGATTTGCAAATTTATACACATGTAAGCACTACCCCAATAATAAATGAAATATCTTCACTACCTCAGAAAGTTTTTCTGTGATTTTTATTAGTCATTCCCGCAACACCACCTCTCCCAGGCAACCAATGAGATTTTAATTACTATAGATGAGGTTTGTCTTTCTTCGTATTAGACAGATAGTTTCGAGGCCATGGGAAAGGCTTCCCCTTTCGGCCTCTGAAGGTTTTCTGAAAGATCAACTGATAATATTACAAATTAATAGGAGAAAGAATAACAAGTTTTATTTAAAGTGCACTGAAGAAAATCACAGGAGAATGATTACCCAGATATACCAATGAAACCTGTTTTCATAGGGGAAAGGGAGATAGAAGATGTAGGCAGTTCTTTTGATGGGTAGCAAAATGTTTATTAGGGAGAATAAATTGACCAGAGACTGAGATTAGCTTTCAAATGATTCTTTTTGGAATTTGATATTACCTGTGCAGTAGTCCAGGTATAGTTACATTCTCCTGAGATGGACAATCGATTCCAGTGAGGGGATTGTAAAGCAATTGTACTCTCTTTAGCAGGGCAGGGCTTTGAGGTAGTTAAGAGAATATTAGAGTAAAGCTTATTCCATCATCTGCTGATCTTCAAGGGCCTTTATCCTTTTTTAAAAAATTAAAACAATTAAAATTATTTTTAAAATTAAATTGTATTCAATTAAAACATTTTCTAATTTCACGTGATATCTTTAAACCATGTGGTATCTGAAAGTAAATTTAACTTAGAATACTGTTTTTTATCTGAATTTTTATGTTAATGTTGATTGGTCTCTAATTTTCTCTTTCATGTTCTAGGTTTGCATGCTCAGATTTTCTTCTGACTACCAGCCCCTGCTGACTTTAAAAGCATACAAGCCTTCCACCAGATGCAGAGGCAACAGGCCTTAATATGTATTTTAACCAGTCACCCAAACTGATTAAAGTCTAACATCCATGACTCTTATTCCATAACATGCTTGATATTTCTGTTTACCTGATTGAACTGTAACTAAAATATATATAGAAAAATTAGATATTTTTTTTTTCAAGCTTCAGTTTTTTCACCTGTACTTTATGGATATTAATTGTCAGGTTCTCATAGGCTTTTGTAATATTGAGTATCATAAAATATGTACAGTATCTAGGACTGTATCTGTCAGAGTAAGAACTAAATATATACTTTATAATAGGAATAATAATAGTAAATTACTGTTGACTTGCTGAATATCATCATATTATTTTATTCCCTAAAATGAATATTATATTTTGCATAATTTAAACATCAGTGTCTCATTTCTATTACTTTTTTATTATGCTTTTATTGTGGTGGTGGTAAGTCTGTTACATTTAATGCTAAGAAATCTATTTCCATTTATATATAGGACAGTTCTGAAACTGAACAAAAACATATTTATGTTAAAAGAAATAGAAGACAAATTTAACTCAGCAGAGTTTATTTGACTAAGAAACATTTCATGAATCTGGCAGCACTCAGAACCAGATGGAGTTTCAGAGAGCTACGCCCAGCATTGTGAACAGTGAGCTTTTATAAACCAAACATAGAAGCAAAGGATAAAAAAAAAAAACAAAAAAAACAAAAAAAAACCACCTGGTTTGCCCTAGCTAAGAATTTGCCTTGTTAGAGAATGGTCTGATCAAATGGTTGCCTGTGACTGACTGAAGCTTTCTTGTTTGTGATTGGCTAAAACCCAGCTATTTGTTAAAAAATATATTCCTATATTAGGTTTTGGTTTGTTTGTGCACTAAGTTAGTTTGCAGTTTGTTCTGTCAGAACTCAAAGTACAGAAAGAGTGTCAGGCTATTGGCCTCCTGCACACTTACTGCAACATTTATAATAATAAAATGATTAGCAAACAATTTTTATAATTTTACAATTTTATATAAAATTACTCAATGATTTTTTTTAAATGTTTGTGAATATTTAGAGTAGAATTCCTTATGTAAAGTAGCACTTTATATAAACGTCAAGTATTTAGAGATAAAAATATTTTTATCTTATGTTTTCTGTTCATTAGATAGGCTAAATAAAATATCCATGTAAAATTACAGTCTCTACTTTCTGAAAAATAAAATTAACCTTTCAAATTTTAAGTTTGAATGTCTGGAAATATAATGCTTGTCCTGACTTCTGTTATTTCATTCAATCAGTAAAATGGCCATTCTTAAAGATTCCTTGTTCATAGAAAATTTTCTCTCTGTAAAGTTTTAATAATTAAAATATTTTTAATAGAAGGGATTTAATACGAGGGATTTCTTTGTTAAAAAAGAAAAAAAACACAAAAATCCTCTAAGAAAAGCTTCAATTTTTGCACCCTACAAAGAATTGGAAGAATTTCAAGATTCCCTGTTTTCTTTTTCAACTTTCCACTTGGGGTATTATATTAAATCTCATTAACTTACTATTTATTAAATTGTGATTTAAAGAAATAAATCTCAATTTAGAAATTAAAATTTATAAATTGAATAAAATAGTATAAAACTATTGATGGCGAAGATAACTACCCAACAGGAGACCATTAGCAATTCCGTCATATGCTGTACAATAAAACATGCTGTGTAGAAGTGATTGCATTTGAAGTTATTGGTATATTTGAATGCAAACTACCCATCCATGAAAAATGAGGCTTCCATTTTCTATAAAAGCAAATTAGGAGGCAGCGCTTTGCTGGCAAAGCCATTTGAGCTCCTCAGTTCATAACTACTTATGGTAATATAAACAGATGTCTTCGCTCATACTGTGAGCTGCTTTATGATACTGTTCTATTCAACATTGCCTGATATCTAAAGTGAATGTAGGTGACTTGTTTTGGGATATAATAAAACCAATTCTGATGTAGAGATCCTGTGGGAAATTATACAGTAATGTTACTCCATAACTAATTTTCTTTTTATGAAATCATGATCCCCGCTACAATTTTATAGCTTTAGAACGTATTGTTTAACATCACCATTTCCATGTTAATATCGCAAGTAAATCTAAATAAAAGCATTTTACATAAAGAAATTCTTTGGGAAAAGTTTTTACTTCTAAATTAAAAGTAGTATAAAGTAAATATTGGACATGTCACCTATTGCTTATTGATACTAAAATTATTTTTTTAAATGGACACTACAGTTTGTTTGCTGAGAAAAATATGATGCCAGTGCCCAGTGCATTGTAAGTAAGAAAGCTAATTTATTTATTAAGCCCAATTTATTTCAATTCTTATTAGTCAACACTGAAGAATGTGGAGTCTTCCTAGAATAATGGCCTAAGTAGAAGAGAAGGGGCAAATCTCATGCACAAGTGAAATAATTGTTTGTTTTAGGAACATGTAAAGTTTAAGTATGGCAAAAGAGCCAGAAACTATAGATATAGCTGCTGGTAGAGGGTAAAGCAGTCAGGAGTTCATAGAATTTCTTTTCTGATTGCCTGGATTTTCTCAGGCAAAGAGCAAACATCATCAGCTTTGAGTGTGGACAGAGAATTGGAGTCACATGTTCTTCACATTTAGCTGAGAGAAAAGGTGTGAAATATTGAAAAGTGTGGGAGAGTTAAAATCATAGGCAAATATAGTAAAATTGCCTGGAAACATTAATGATTCACATGAAATTTATGGTCATTAATTTAAAATGAGACTTTTTCTCTTGATGGTTTATCTCTTGGGATGCACACTCACATTAGCTCAACTGATCAGTGTGGAAATCACTAACCTTAATCATCAATCATTTCAATATAGACTAAGTGGAATATTTTAGCATATATTAAAATTTCTTTACTTTAAGAAAATAGAACTAAAGCAATTAAAGTAATAATTTGTTAACAATGGAGTTCAAAATACAAATATAGGCTATATGGAAGGACTGTCCCACACAACTTAACTAATGAACATATTTTAATCATTGCCTATAAGAAGTCAAAAATCTGCATTTTGTAAATTTAAAAAATTAATAGATGATCAATGAATGTCTAAAAAGAACTTGGTCAAATCCTTTAAGAGCAAAATTTTCTTTTCTGATTAACAATTTTATGTCACCTTGTAATATGTTGGTGTTTCATAAATTAAAAAGAGATTTTTGTCTTAAGTAAGCTATGCCATGTGGCTCAAGCTATCAAAAATATTTGACCTTTCCCACTAATTTCCTGCCATGTCCTTGTATTCCATCCATAGATCCTCAACTCAACCTATGCAAAATGTTGTTTTGCCAATTTAGCATCAATTACATTGTAAAACATTTTTTTCTCTTCTTTAAGGCTAAAAATTGCAACTCTTCTCATTTTGATAGTGTTAACAAATGCTATAAATTGGAGAAAGCCTTTATTCATTTACTGAGCAAGCTTGATGTTGATTTTTCCTTGTCTTTATTTAGTTCATTATAGTAATTTGAGTAAAACCAGCCATCCAATTAGTAGTGATATTTAACAGCAGCAGTTTCTTTTTTAATGTTTGATGTATAACTAGGGATATGACATCAATCACTATTAAGCAAAGGAAATTTTAAAAAACCTAATGGGTTTCTAATAATTGAGGTATTACAAACAGATGTTAATTGCTTTATTAGACTAAAAATATATTCAGCTTGCCAAATATTTTTTTTTTCCTCTTAAAGTAGATGCTGCTGACAATAAGATGCATGATGGGTTACATATGCATATGTAATAATTCGTCACTTGGTAAACTATATTTTTAAATGCTGTATATATTTAAAACATATAAAAAGGCAAATTCAAAATCTAAATTATTTGATCCTTGTAGTAAAAAAAATTATTATCTTTTTACATATTATATAGAATATTCTAGATGAATTTTTTTTTAAATCTAGAAAATCTAACAGGTCTCTGTAATATGCAAGTATAAATTTAATAGAATTTGTTATCTCCCTACGAATCAAAATCTAAAATTTTAATCAAGCGCCAAGGACATGTCTCAAACAGACCAATAAATTGTACTTCTTTTTTCCTTTGCAGTATAAATTTCATTTATACTGACCATTTTGTAGGTGCATACAAACATATATACACACATATTTACTTATGTATACACACACATACATACTCAAATAAAATAGTTTTGTTGGGGTGCAGAAAGCTGTTACTCCAAAATATGATGCTTTCACATAGTGAGATAGAGAAGCAACCTGAAATTCTCTCTGAGCCCTCCCCCAGCTCCTGTCTGTCAATCCTCTGTTTCTCTTACAAGCACAGGATGAAGCTGTTCCCTTATTTGCCAAAGTCTGGACTCGCCAAACAACAAGACAATTACTTCTGTTCCTTTCCCTGAGCTCTCATTAACTTAACTCATATAATAGGAAAGAAGACTGAAGTCTGTCAAAACCCCTGGAATAACTTTCGTCGCAGACCACTGTCTTCTCTTTCAGTCCCATCCAGTATTTCAGTCCCATCCAGTATGTCACTGTTTCTCATTAACTTAACTCATATAATAGGAAAGAAGACTGAAGTCTGTCAAAACCCCTGGACTAACTTTCGTCACAGACCACTGTCTTCTCTTTCAGTCCCATCCAGTATTTCAGTCCCATCCAGTATGTCACTGTCTGCTCTGTGGGCCAAATAGACTTTGTACCAGGCCATTGTATGTTCTCCTGGCCCATTGCATCCCCCTAAGAATCATTTACTCCTACACTCCCCCATCTTCCCTTTTCCTATGGAGAGGGGTATATAAGCATCTGTACCTCACTGGGAAATTGGAAAATTACTGTCTTGCGATTCCCCCATGCTTTGTCCCCTCCCATATGCTAAATAATAAAATTTGTTACACATTTTTTTTTTTTTTTTTTTTTTTTACCAGTAACAGGATCTGAATCCTTGAACTTGGTATTATAACATTGTGTTGTAACCAACTGTTCTTTATATTTATCTAAACTTGTCAAAGATTTTTATTAATAAACCTTCAGAGGTGAAAAGGAAATTTCCTTTGGCCCCTACAATTTCATCTTGAATACTTGTAGAAAGCTTTACTCAGAACTATGAATGAGGTAGCACAAAACTTAATTCAATTCAGATCTTTATTATTTACAATTCATAAGGAAAACTAACATTTGTTTACAAAACATGATCAATGAAGTGTGCAGTATTTCTTGGGATTATTCTCCAAACAGCTGTTGCAAATGATCCTAAATTCAGAAATTCTAATTTAATAGCATTGCTGTATGAAACTACCTTGATGTAAGTTCCACACACCCTGATAAGTGGTAATTAATAGTGCCTAACTCCTCAAATAACTGTATTAATAACACTTAAACAATTAAATATTACGTGCAGGGTTCTATTATCCTATGAGATGATAGATGGACAAAAGAGAAAAAAAATTGGTGTTTGAGAAAACAAAAACAAAAGAACAAACCTCAATGAGAGAATCCAAAGTGAGCGGATCATTGTTACACATAGGCCAGGAGGCAGGGCCTGGTCTCGTAAATATCCTTTAAATGACCACCTTCTCCATGAATATGTTCTAGTCTTTCACTCTGAACTAACTTTTCAGTTTGCCCTTTCTCAGTACTGCTTGAACCTCCATTTATCCCTTGATTCATTTGGCTTTGAATGGTAGTTGTTTACATGTTTGGCTCTGTACTATCCTGTGAAGAACGTGGGGGTAGAGCCAATGTCTTATTCGTCTTAGAATGCTTTAACCCTCACAACAATAAATATTACATATTGTATCTTGAATACTGAAAGGATCTAATAACAGTAAGTAAATAAAAAAATAAATATTTTTAAAAATAAGTAAATAAAAATAAAACAAAATTAATGCTTGCCTTAAAATTCATGATTTTTTATTTATATATAATTTATTGATAGCTTACTAAAATTTGCTTAAGTATAAAAATTTTTTTCAGTCATTAAAAGTAGTATAACAATTTATAAATGAAAGTAAGAAAACAACTTCATTTACAACAATCTCAAAAGTGAAATATTTAGGGATAAATTGAGTGTTGGCTATCGGGTGAGCTCACTTGGGAGAGCATGGTGCTGATAACACCAAGATCACAGTTTCAGATCCCCATAGTGGCCAGTTGCCAAAAAAAAAAAAAAAGCATTGTAAATGGGTGATTGTGGTGTGTGGTTACTTTTTTGTTATGAAATTTATTATGTTTTACATATTTATCAAAAATACAATTAGAATAATCTATTCAGATTTTATGTAGAGTTTGTTTTCAATAAGTTTTGTGCTATTTGAACTTGCAGCAGAATCTCTTACAAGACAACTCAGACTGACTTGAGTGTGAGCCTCACAATTCATATTAGCACTGATGCTTTGGGTTGAAATAATTATAAGTGATGTTAGTTGATTATCTTCTGTTTCTATAGAAAATTTGAAAAAATAATATTCTCTCTTATATGTTTTCTTTGAGAAATGCNTGAGATATCATCTCATCCCAGTTAGACTGGCTATTATCAAAAAGACAGAGAATAACAAATGTTGTAAAGGATGCAGAGAAAGGGAAAGCTCTCTACACTGTTGGCGGGATTGTAAATTGATTAAACCATTATGGAAAACAGTATGAAGTTTCCTCAAACAACTACAGATAGAACTGCCATATTATCCAGCAATTCCACTACTGGGTATATACCCAAAGGAAGAGAAATCATGACATCAAAGGGATATCACAGCTCTATTTACAATAGGCAAGAGTTGTAACCAACCTGAGCAACTGGATATGGAAAAATGTGGTGTATATACACAATGGAATACTACTCTGCCATCAAAAAGAATGAAATACTACCACTTACAGGAATATGGATGAACTTAGAGAAAATCATGTTAAGTGAAATAAGCCAGGCACAGAAACAGAAATACCACATTTTCACTCATAAGTGGGAACTAATAAAAATAGTAATAATAATTTAAATAAATAAATAAAAGAAAGATCAACAATCATACAAAGAAAGTACAACAATAATATGTTGTACTTTCAAAAGGAAGAGCAGAACTCAGGTTACCAGGGGTGGGAAAGTGGGAGGGGAGAAAAGGGAGGCATTGGTAAAGGGCCAGGAAAAATGATTACATTGTATAATGATGAATATACTTATTATTCTCATTTGAGCATCACATATTGCACACAGGTATTGCTATTCAACTCTGTACTCCACATATATGTACAGTCAATTGTGATTCAATGAAAAAAAAAACTCTCTTAGGGCCGACCCCATGACTCACTTGGCTGAGTGCGGCGCTGGGAGTGCCAAGGCCGCAGGTTCGGATCATATAGGGATGGACAGTGCACTCACTGGCTGATTGCGGGGTGCGGGCGACGCCAAGCACGGGGTTGCAATCCCCTTAACGGTCACACACACACACAAAAAAACTCTCTTAGGGCCGGCCCGGTGGCGCACTGCTACAGTGCGCTGCTTGGGAGTGTGGCGGCGCTCCCGCCGAGGGTTCGGATCCCACATACAGACTGGTTCCCGCTCACTGGCTGAGCGAGGTGTGGACACAACACCGAGGGTTGTGATTCTGTTGCCGGTCCCGGTCCGGTACGGGCGCGACACTGAGGGTTGCGATCCATTGCCG
>NW_007734318.1:0-4483 GCF_000696425.1 Galeopterus variegatus | reverse complement strand
AATCATACAAAGAAAGTACAACAATAATATGTTGTACTTTCAAAAGGAAGAGCAGAACTCAAGTTACCAGGGGTGGGAAAGTGGGAGGGGAGAAAAGGGAGGCATTGGTAAAGGACCAGGAAAAATGATTACATTGTATAATGATGAATATACTTATTATTCTCATTTGAGCATCACATATTGCACACAGGTATTGCTATTTAACTCTGTACTCCACATATATGTACAGTCAACTGTGATTCAATGAAAAAAAAAAAAAAAACTCTCTTAGGGCCGACCCCATGACTCACTTGGCTGAGTGCGGTGCTGGGAGTGCCAAGGCCGTGGGTTCGGATCATATAGGGATGGCCGGTGCACTCACTGGCTGATTGCGGGGTGCGGGCAACGCTAAGCACGGGGTTGCAATCCCCTTAACGGTCACACACACACACAAAAAAGTAAGAAAACAACTCTCTTAAATTAAGAGAAAGTATTAGCAAGTATTTCCTGTATATCTAATCAAGTGAAAACGTAAAAAGGGAACATATTGGATATTTTTCAATCTTGTTGTTGTCTGGTTTGGTCAGCTCCCTGTGCAGGCGCTGCGATGTTCCTATTAGTAAGAACCTCCTTGTAGCCTCCGGTAGACATTTTGTTTGTGTCTGGAAATCCTGGCTTTTGAGTTTTGAAGACAGCAATCATCCCTCTCTCTGTGGGAACAGCATCCTGATGCAGTTATCTCCAGGTTGCTTCACTGTGTTCTTTCAGGCATTTCAACTCTTTTCACCATATTATGGTAAGTAGATCTCATGCGGGTCCAATAACATCTCAGTTGACAATTATATCAGGACCCTTTAAATTTTATTGGAAGCAAATATTAAAACCAAATCAAAATAAAAGCAAAAACCTTAATTCATACTTTACATTTTACACAAAATTAAAATTAATTCAAAATGGATAATAAACCTACATGTAAGAACTAATTCTAAAAACAAAATTAAAGTAAGAAACATGAGAAAATCTTCCAGACTGCGTTAGGCAGAGAATTCTTATAGGCAAAACCAAAGACAAGGTCCATTAAAAAAAATAAAATTTATAAATTAAACTTCCTCAAAATCAAAAACATTTCCATCTCTAAAGATAAGAGAATTTTTAAAAACAAACAAACAAAAACAAAGATTGGAAAAAAGTATTTGCAAATTATTTATCTGGCAGTGGACTTTATCCAAAATATACAAATAATTTTTACAATTCAATAAATAGAGAACAAACACATTAAAATAAAAAGGGGGGAAATATTTTGAACTGATGTTTATCTCACCAAAGAAGACGTGTGGATGGCAAATAAGCACATTAAGAAAATGTTTGACATTATTATTAATTAGAAAAGTGAAAATTAAAACCACAACATGAAGGTAGTACACACACACTACAAAGCCTTAAATACAAAAGACTGATGATGCCAAGTGTTAACATGGATTTGGAGAAACTGGCATAATCATACATTGCTATAAAATGGCACAACCACCTTGGAAAACAATTTGGTGAATTCCTGTAAAGTTTAGCATACACTTCTACTCCTAGGTACCTATCTAGGAAAAATGAAACCATATGTTTACCCAAAAANTTATTCATAAGTACAAAGGAATGAACTATTGTCAAGTTCAAGAATCTGTATGAATCTAAAATATATGTATTATGACTAAAAGTCAGGAAGAAAAGAATACAGACTGCATGACTGTATTATGTAAAGTTTGTGAACATAGAAATCAATCTATGATGAAAGATAGCGAATAAGTTGCCTGGGGATGAAGATAGAAGAATGAATGGATTACAACAGGGCACAAGGAAATGTTTTGTAGGTGATGGGAAGTTTTGTGATCTTAACTGGGGATAGTTTTATGGGTATGTACATATTTCAAACTTACTAAAGTATAGATTTTAAACATTAGTATTCTAATGTATAAAAGATTTTTTTTCTCATTTTCAACCCCCTTTTAATATAAATAATGCAGTTTGAAGTCTATAATATATGTAAAAATAAAATGTAAGACGAGCAAAAGGAAAAGAGAGGAAAATGGAAATAAATTTATGTAGGATTCTTAACACTAATATGAAGTCATATAGTGTTATATGAAAATAGACTTTCCACAAAAGAAAGTCTAGGCTGAGTTGTCTGTACCCGCCGGTTCTAACAAATATTTAAGAAATAAGTAAATAACACTGACTCTTTGCTCATTCTTAAAGAAAATAGGAGGAAACACTTCCTAATTGTTTTATAAGGCCGCAATTACCCTGATAAATGAAACCAGAAAAAATAATTTAAAAAAAAGAAAATTGCAGACCAATGTTCCTTTCTCAAGAACATAGACAAATTAAGCCTTAACAAAATTTTGACAAATCAAATACCATATAATATAATAAAGATCATAAGTGATAATACATCAAGATCAAATATGGTTTAACACAAGAGTTACATGTTGATTTAACATTAAAAATCAGTCAAGGTGGCTCATAATAATCTGCAATATCGACTTAACGTATGCAAAAAAATATTGACAAAATTCAGGACAATTTTGATCAAAATTCTCAGCAAACTAGGAATAGAAGGAAACTTGTTCAACTGGGTAGAGACTACATATGAAACATCTAGAAGTTGATGGTGAAAGACTGAATATCTTTTCAAAGATCAGGCATAAGGCAAGGATGAGTGCTCTTCCAGATCATAGGCGAGATTTTACTATAGATCTTAACTAGGGCAATGAGACATAAAAGGAAAAAAATAGAAAGAAATAAATATAATTGCCTTTACTGGTAGATGATATGATTGTCTATGTTATGTGAAATACTATCTCTGCAAAATACTGATTCTTCCTATATAATTGATACTGGTTCTGGAATTTATATTATAGTTTGTAGAACTATCACATTGTTTAATTTATTAGCGCTTTATGCATTTTTATTGGAATCTGAAATTTGGTATAATAAAGTACTTCAGAGTTTTTCAAAAGTTCAGTTTTAAACGTATTTTCATATATAAATTAATTTTGGAATGGCTTTGACTAGTCAAAAAAAACAAGTTATTGTGAATTTATTAAAATATAACTATGGGAGACATATTTTATAACATTGTACTTTACTCAAGAAAATGCCTTTATATATTATACTGAATTAAATACTTTCAAAATATTTCTTAATAAAGATTGACAATTTTATTCAGATAACTTCCACACTTTTTATCTGTTCATTGGTATTGTGATTAGCCTCTATTTTTCATTATGATCTAATTGGTTACCGCTGGCAAAAAAAAAAAGAAGTTATTGTCCTTCATAATATTATTTGTTGTAATTTTATATACTTTCTTGAACTTTCCAGTCAAACAAAAAAAATTTAACTTTAATTTTTTATCCCAAATCTTTAAAATTTACATATCCTCTATTTTCTGACCTATTATGTTAACAAAAATTACAATGAAAATTAAGTTTTTCATATAGAATATCTGATACTCTTGATCATAAGAAATTACCTTCCTATGATGTCTATTTTTATATGTCAAATTTGCTAGGCTATATTGCACAGTTATTTAATCAAACACTAATCTAGGTGGGACTGTGAAGGTATTTTGAAGATGTAGTTAACATCTATGATCTACTGACTTTAAATAAAGGAGATTACTCTCCATAATGTGATTGGGCCTCATCTAATCAGTTGAAGGCCTTCGAGCAAAAAAATCTGAGGTTTTCTATAATAGAGATTTTGTCTCAAAGCAGTAGCAATAAGTACTGCCTGATTTTCTAACCTGTCTGACCCACCCTATGGATTTCTGCCTTGCTGGTCCCATAATTGCATGAGCCAACTCCTTAAAATAAATCATATGTTTATATATAATCATACATAGAAGTAATAATAAATTATATGGAATAAAATATAATATATATAATTGTTTATTGTTATATATGTAATTATATAATACATGTATTATATCATATAATAATACATATGCAATGTATAGCAAGTCATACACATATATAATACTTCAAAAGTTAATGGAAAGATTTTTATTATTTTTTAATTTTTCCACAAACTTTTTGAATTACCTTCATGTGTACCTTACCAGTTCTGTTTCCCTGGAGAAGCCTGACACTGACACTCTATCTACATTTACATTTTAAAAGTTTTAATTGAAAAGGTTGTAGGATTTACATGTATGCCCATATTTAAGTAAGATCATCTACACATTGCCCATTTCTTTTTATTGATTTGGTTAACAATGCGAGTTTGGTAAAACAAATTTATAATTTTTTTACGTTTTCCAATGCTCTGAATAATTTTCAAAGTATTGTTATTATATACTTCTAGAAGTTGATTTTGAATCTTAAGTTGGAAACAGTACATAGCACTAACACCTCTGAAAATGGTGCAGTTCAACAACACATTTATATATTCCATATATTTCGATTGACTCAGGTGTTCTACTGATTATTGAATCAATTTAGCTAACGTA
>NW_007734317.1:90007-95288 GCF_000696425.1 Galeopterus variegatus | reverse complement strand
ATACTAAAGCTTAAAAATGTCGGCCTATTTGTCTCTTCACATCTTTTTACTGGCATGAGTTATCTTTGGAAGTAACCATGAGGTTTATTCACATACATATAAACACTTAATACTGACGGTACTTTATTATTAAATAAAGTAACATTTCCAAGATTAATTTAGAGTGATAATAAACGGGAATAATTCTACAATAGTCCAGACCCTTGTAATTTCTTACCAGGATAATTTCAAATGCCAAAGTGCCTCCTCCATTTCTTGTGTGTGGGGTGCATGTGTGCATGTGTGTGTGGCCCTTCACTATTTTAAATACTCAAATGACTTGAAACTTCTGTTTCATATTTTATTTTCTCAACAATTATAAAAAGCAAAGTATAGGTCAGTAGAGTCTCCACTCTGACTTGTTAACTACATAACCCTGGAAAAATTATTCTGATCATCTAAGCCTTAGTTTCACCATTTGTCACGTAATGATGGTGATTTGCTTAACTTCTGTGATTGTCATGGTGATTAGATCCGCTAATAATATATTCAGGAAGCCTGGCATAGACAATTGTTTCTTCAAGATTTCTATCAAAATACCCCTAAAAGCAGAGAAAAAGAGAAAAATAGTTAGTTATTCCCAGAGACTGAAAGTGAAAATGCTCAGCATCCTGCTACAAATGTCTGAAATCCCATCCTGACTTATCAAGTTACTTTATCTTACTCCTCAAAGAATTTGTTTATTTTTATCTGAATATGATATATTTTTACTCCACATCCCCACTACCAAATTCTAGCTGAAATTGATACTCCAAGCAAGAGCAATCTGTTTGTGTCATCTGAAATTCATATAGGTCAACCATTATTATTATCATTATTTAATACAAGATTATTTAAGAGGTGGCTCTCACTTTCAAAATGTAATCTTTGCTCGTCTTGCCTTACATCCCACTCACCCTTTATTTCTCACTCATATGAGAATGCTCAACACTCACCACTCTTTACCCCGCTCATGCTACTGTTCATGCGGCGCTCAGAGTGGAAGACCGTCCTTCATACCATGGGAAAATTCCTCTTGGAAAATTCCCCACTCAGTCCTTTAATATCTAGAATAAACATTTATGTTAACAATTTCTCTTTAAAAATTCAAATACATTTGTGGGATAAAATACATCACTCACTTTTTACATCTCAATATAAATTAGAATTTTAGTTCCTGTATGAGGCTGAGGTTTATACCTGTCAGTGTTAATAAACGCCTTTAAGGAATTTGATATTTTTGCTTAATGTGGCTTCAGAATCATAAAGAAAAAAAAGAAACAAGAGGAACTAACATTTTCCTTGTGTGCCTACTACATGAGAGTCACACTGTAAAGCAGTCATATTGATTTATATTCATCTTTTAAATTCTTCATAAAATCAAGGAGATAAATATTATCAATTATAAATCAGAATTGACAGATAATGGCTTTAAGTCCCAGAAAGATTAATTTATCTTTTCAAGGTCACATGACTAAAGATTAGAATAAATAACTCTTGGATTTCATAAAGTCAGCCTAATTCTTCTATTCTATCTCTGATTCAAGTACGAAAGTTCCATTGTTCTTCCTTATTACTGGTATCAGGTAACATGTAAGAAGCACACCTTCCTTATTACTAGTATCAGGTAACATGTAAGAAGCACAGAGAGGTGGTTAGGGGACTGCACATAAAGTTTTCCTCAGCACTTATATTTCAACTGTAATCTATTCTTAATAACACTGGGATATTAATAAAGAGAAATAGGGGAGTATAATAGCAGGCAAAAGCATATTAAATAGTTTATTCACTGGCATCTAGCAACAGAGACTCTTCAAAGAGTTCCACTGAGTAAATCTCAATAGTTGAGTTAAATCAAGTATTAACTATCCCTGAACCTATTTAGAAAAAGATATCATTCTTAAATGAAATATTATAGTATATGACTCAATATATTATATGTAAAGATGAGAAAAATGTATATGGAACTTACTAAATTATAAATCGTATATAAGAAATTTACTTTTTTCTGCCTTGCTTTCTCAAACATATTGATCGCATTTGATATGGCTTGGAAAACCTTCTGAGTAGTGTTCAGCTAATATCGTCTGGAATAACATAGAAAAAAATGGCATAAATATGTTTCCACGAGTTAATTTAGTATTCTTCTTATAAATTACAAAACTTTTCTTGCAAAAGACTACAATTAAACAAATTATGAAGACTTTTTTTCTGATAATTCCATTAAGATGGTATATTAGTCCATATCTGTTGCTTATAACAAAATAGCTGGAACCGGGTGATTTATAAGGAAACAAAATTTATTCCCTACTGTTTCAGAGACTGGAAGTCCAAAGTCCAGGAAACACATCTGGTGAAGGTTTTCTTTGGTGGTGACTTCAGTGATGCAGGGTATCACATTGTAAAAATGGTGGAGCAGAGAGGAGAGACTAACCTCCTCAGTCACTCTCTTTTTAAAGCCACCCAAGAAACCAACCTCCCTATTTACTCTCCTTTTATTTTTTTATTTTATTTTTGTCCTTTTTGAGGCCGGCTGACCGTGCTCAGCCAGTGATCACTGTGAGCGAACCGGTCATCCCTATATAGGATCGGAACCCGTGGTGGGAGCAACCCTGTGCTCCCAGTGCCGCACTCCCCCTAGTGCGCCATGGGCTCGGCCCTTTACTCTCCTTTTAAAGTCCTCAGAACCACACCCCTAACCACCATTATTAATCCATTCACTAGTTCATGGTCCTACAATCTAATTACCTCTTGAAAGCCTCATCTTTCAATGACGCTAATAGGATTTCTCACCCTCAACAGTTACAGTGGGGATTAAGTTTTGGGTGGACATTCAACCCAAAGCAGATTGCCATTTACATTTCTTAAATAAAAACCAAGAACCAAAGTCCTTGTTTCTTCACTAAAGTTTTGATGGTGGTAATGGTGGGTTCATAGAGTAATTTCCGTGAGCAACACAATGTAATTTGAACCTTTTCAACAAGATATAAGAACCCTGCTTATATTTGACAATCATCATATTTATTAGTAGCTTTGTTATTCTCACCCTGTAATTTTTGTTGCTTCTCATTAGGGCAAGATGGCTGTAGAACTAGAGCTAGGGTCTGGAGCTCACAGACCCCTCGAACCCATTCACAAACCCTTCACATGCAGGTCTATGAGCTAGGTAACCAGCAAAAAGTTCCTCGGAGCCTTGGCTGAACTAGGAATAGTCTTTATACAGCACACACACATCTAGGAGCTAGGCAGTACAAACAGAAACTCAGAAACTCAACTGCTACCAGCAAAGTCCAAAGAACAACTGAGCTGCTGCCAGCAGAATAAACATGCTCTATTTTTAGACATCAGCTCTGCCAGCCAGCTTCTGCTTCACAAACTGAAGAACACATAATAGCAACAAAACTAAAAAGATACATTTGCACTAACTGCACCCACACACAACTTGTTTATGAGAAATAAGAATGTGCTGCTCCACTCCCAACCAGACCTGAGCCAAGGGAGTCTGACTAAATTATCCTGTTTTCCCCACAACCCATCCCTTCAGGGTCCCTTGCCATATAATCTATGTGTTAAAAATCTTCCATGATATTCCCTTAGCAAGTATAAGTGACCCTTTTATTTATACAACCTATTGTCTTATCGATATGGCTTAAGGCTTGTCCTGTAGTTCTGTCCTTTAGTCGCACATGTCCAGTTAGTAGTCATCATTGGTGTGATTTTCCATGGGAATCTTGTAGTCATACTGATATGAAGTTCAGTGCACATTCAGTAGATGATCACCCCAATGTATGTATGTACCCAGTCGACTCTGGTGCAGTGCCTGTGGCCAGAACACTACGGACAAAAGGACAGAAGGGTTATTGGTACCAATAGGGGAAGTTCTTGCCCCTCTGGTAAGATACATGCCAGTTTGCTATCCCGAGAAAGAATGGTTGCAGGAATAGGTATCTTACCTGGTTTATGATACCATACTTTATGTGCTAACACTGTTGGATCTATAGGTTCTTCATGTAATGGTATAGGGGAACTCATAACTGACCATAATGATAATACAAATGTGCCCTTTAGAATAAAGTGGTTATCTGTTCCAGGCAATGTTACCTTCACTGGAGGAGGCCAAGTACTTGTCACCCAAGGTGAAACTTGTAAGCCTTCCTCTAATCCTTTTCCCCAAGGCCCTATTAAGCCAACCCAGTGTATATAGGGGGCTTTTATTCTCCAAGGCCATTCCGATTGTACTGTCTGTCCCTGTTGCAAACAGGTTGGGGCTGGTAAGAGAATACTTCCATTCTTACCGTATCCTGGCTTCAAAAGCTCATCTTTAGTAGTGACTTGCAGTTGTATAGGTGCCCTATGTAACAGAGCTTCCACTGGAGAGGGCCCGCCCTTGTGGGGTCTCTCATTTAGAATCCTGACTGTCAGCCATAACTGTTGTGTCCACCCCTTTAGGGATGGGGATTGTGCAGATAGCCCTAGTCCCTTTTTAAAAACACCATTGTATAGCTCAATCATTCTTGCTGCCTGGGGATGATATGCACATGTAACTTCCCCTGAATGGACAACTAGGAGGCCCACCTCTGAACCTCATGTCCAGTAAAGTGAGTTCCATTATCACTCTCTATGACTACAGGTTGGCCATACATAGCCGTAAGGCCATTCAATGCCTTCACAGTGTTTACCTGGTCTGGGGCCTTATGAGGCCATACAAACAGAAGACCAGTAGCCGTATCAACAGCTGTGAAGATATATGGCAGTGATCTGACAAAGTCCACCCGCTATTGAACCAGGGACACTCTTTCTTGAATTATTTGCCCGTCTATATGGGACATCTGCCGGGGATGTGGACTCTCTTGAGCACATACTGGACAAGCATGACCGGCATTCACTACATCTTCCCATTTTATAGGCAGAGACCATCTTTGAGCTGCCATCCACATGGTTTTGCTGCCAGCATGATGCATTCTTCCATGTAACCACTGGGCTACATCAGTAGCTGGGGCTCTCTCCAGCCATCTTAACTTTAACCAAGGCATCGGCTTCATCATTTCCTGGACCGGCTAAGGGGAAGTGTCCTGTGACACGGAAAAGAGTTACTTCTTTCTCATTTCCCAATTCCCATAACTCTTGCCACATGGCTTGTCCCCACAGGGATCACATCCACTGTTGATATTTCCAAGTAGAGATCCAGAGGGTTAAACCTTTGTACACAGCCCAGCTGTCAGTACAGATGGTTAATGGCCCAGGCTCATTTTTTATCACCATC
>NW_007734317.1:82505-89069 GCF_000696425.1 Galeopterus variegatus | reverse complement strand
TGTATCTTATTTATAATATCTTCTGAGATCACTCTTGTCTTACCTAACCAGACCACTCCCAGGAATTTGACTGACACCCCAGGTCCTTGTACCTTGGCTTTGTTCACCGCCCACCCTCGTTATTCCAAATGACTTAGCAGTATTGGAGCTGCCTAGGGTTGAATCTGTAAGAGAATCAGAAGTTAATAACCTGTCATCAATGTAGTGAAACATTGTAACTGTGCTGGGCCTAGTCCACTTGACTAGGTCCCCAGCCACCAAACCATGACAGATGGTTGAACTATGCAGATAACCTTGGGGCAATACTTGAAAGGTCCACTGTCTCCCTTCCCAGGTGAAGGCAAACTGATCCTGGCTCTCAGCCAAGATTGGAGTAGAGAAAAAAGCATTTGCAAGGTCCAATACATAATGATAAGTTCCAGCTGAGTCATCAGCTGATCCATCAAGTAGTGAACTGAAGGCACAGCTGTATGCAAAGGAGGCACTAATTTGTTTAGTTCTAGATAGTCTACAGTCATTCTCCAGGTACCATCAGGCTTTTTCACTGGCCATAATGGAGCATTAAATGGGCTATGAACTGGATGAATAATGCCAACTTTTTCTAATATAGTGGCATTTATCTCTGCATGTCCTCCCAGTAAGCAATACTGTTTTACATTAACTACACATCTTGGCTTGGCTAACACCTGTGGGTCATGTTTAGCATATCCTCATAACACAGGCTTTACTGTCCATATCCACATCCAAACTCTCCAACTGTTGTTTGCAGGTGCAAACCATAATGTACATCCATACCCAAGATGTATTCAGCTACAGGAGATATATATACAGTGTATACACAAGGGGGTAATCTTCCTACACCCAATGGCAATAACACGGCTTTGACCTCAACAGTATGTCCTCATAGCCATCTATATGAACTGTGGCCCCTGGAAACTTATCTGGATTGCCATATATCAGGCTACATTTTGCACCTGTATCCACCAATGACAAAACACGCTGCACATTCTTCCTCAACCAATGTATTGCCAGTTCAACATGAGGCCTCCGGTCCTCGCCTGTGCCTAGTAGATGAGTACCTTGGCCTGCTCCCTATTTGAAATTGAACATTTCATCTGCCTCCTTGGGAGCAACCAAAAAATCCTTTAAATCCACTGAACCTACCTTGCTACCTGTTTCTGGACATTTGGTGAAATGCTGTTCAGGGCGCAATTGTTGCCATAAGGCAAACAGGACTGTATTTGGCTGCCAGTCAATTTTCTTACTATCAACCACTGCTGTAAGCAAGTCAAGCCACATCTGCTTATGGCTAGTCTTACTTGGTCCCCTTGGGATAAAATCTCAAGCATTTCTTGGGAGTTTGGTCTTAGCCACCTTTCGGACCCCTTTTGCTTGTCTCCTATCCTCTACTTCGCCCAAGCCGGCTATCATGGTTGTTACCTCATGTATAGGACGACCAATGTATGGGTCCAGTATCGCCATCAGCGACCCAAAGGACATTGACGGGGCATTCTGCAGCACTATGTCTCTCATGCTGCCTATAAAATTTTCATCATCTGGGCCACGGGTGTTCACATTAAAAATGGACAGCTGCATCCCCAGCTCTTGAATTATTTGAACTAACTCAGCATATGTTTGCCATTCACTAACAATCTTGGGCAGTTCCCCAGCATTTGCCCACATGGTTCAGGCAGCTGCACTCACCCATTCCATTAAGGAGGGATTACCTGGCCCTTGTGCATATCTGTGGCTATTCTGCAGCCGCTGCCTCAGGGATGGATGCATGGTGATCGAGGCCAATTTTTCCATCTCCTCACCAGAGCATACCACGCTATCCACCCCTAGTTCGCACAACCATAACAGCCAAGCAGCCAGGGGCTCCCCCTGTTTCTGCCAAAACTATCTCCCCAAGTCAACTAATTCAACCTAAGTGTACAGGACATAGGTCGTAAATTGGGTCACCTGTGGATTGCCCACTGGTTGCTCTCCTGGTCCCATAGGTGGCCCGTGCTTCATTTTCTGATGCATAACAGGTCGTGCCTGGAGATGCACAGTCTCTCCCAACTCACCACTGGGTTCATTGTATTCCCTGGTGTGAGAAGCTGGAGTGGCCAGTCACTGCATGTCATCCTCCAAGACATTCATCTGTGCTTTCAACAACTCTGTTTTCTTCTTCAGATCTTGATCAGTTTGCAGCAGAGTGAGCAGCAGCCAGGCTCCAGTCAGCAGAAAAGTGACCACTTGGCACCACAAGGTCAAGCACAGCAACATTTTTTCCCCCTCCCAAGGGGTTTTCCAGTGTAGTGCCTGGTCTATGCTGACTTGCAGTGCAGTGAGCAGCAACCAGATCCTGGTCAATACGAAAATGGCCACGGGGCACAACATGTTCAAAAGTAGCCACATTTCCTCCTTCTCCAAGGGCTTCTTGGCTCCTCTACCTGTTCAGAATCCTGCCGACTATGCCAATTGTAGAGCTAGGGCTAGGGTCTGGAGCTCACAGACCCCTCGATCCTGTTCACAAACCCTTCACATGCCGGTCTATGAGCTAGGTAACCGGCAAAAATGTCCTTGGAGCCTTGGTTGAAGAAGGAATAGTCTTTATTCAGCACACACACGTTTAAGAGTTAGGCAGTCCACAAAGAAAATCAGAAACTCAACTGCTACTGGCAAAGTCCTCAGAAAAACTGAGAAGCTACCAGCAGAGTAAACATGCTCTATTTTTAGATGTGAGCTCTGCTGGCCAGCTTCTGCTTCACAAACCGAAGAACACACAATAGCAACAAAACTAAAAAGATATATTGGTGGGCTGGCCCCATGGCTCACTCAGGAGAGTGTGGCGCTGGTAGCGCCGAGGCTGCAGGTTCGGATCCTATATAGGGATGGCTGGTGCGTTCACTGGCTGAGCGTGGTGCTGAGGGTTGCGATCCCCTTACCAGTCAAAATAAATAAATAAATAAAAAGATATGTTGGTGCACATTTGCACTAACTCCACCCATACACAACTTGTTCAGAAGAAATAAGAATGTGCTGGTCGACCCCCAACCAGACCTGAGCCGAGGGAACTTGACTAAATTATTCTATGTTCCCCACAATAGCCTTAGTATTTCCTTTCATTGCATGCTGACATAATGACATTCAGTGAGGAAGAAAATTTCCTTTGAGCAGCATTTTTCATTAGGTTGGAACATCTGAATATTTTTCTTTGGAATATCATTGGATAGGATTAAGTTCCTTTCCAACATCTAAACCAACCACTGTCAAGGAAAATACCATTTATACAGTTGGCTAAAACCAATCATGATTCAACCAGTGGGGCTTGTAAGTGAATAATGTAAGGGTAAAACTTTAATAATATCAGGTTTTGTCAGCAAGGGTTAAGAGAGCTAGAGGTGGTGGTTGTGGTGAATGTTTTGGGGGTAGGTTGCTGGCAGTGCCTGCCATAATAGTATCATAAATTCTTAGTATTGCAGATTAAAATCCAAAATTCCTCCTAGAGCAGACAACATTGGTGTCTCATCCAAAAACTCCAATCCCCTTTTTGGGAAATACGTGCCCGTTCCTTACAGTCTGGGTGCTTTACTGCTGAAGACTGGTAGTGACAAACTTCAGAGAATTGCTCCTGTTTTATCAGAGCCAAGCTTATGTCCACAGGGGTGGCCTATAGATAATGAATGACTAGTGAGATCCAACAGTTCAGCTCCTCTGCCTGCAGCTGGGACAAACTGAGGTATAATTTACCCTCTAGAGCTCCCTATTGGATCAGGCTGGGGCTGCTACACCACCTGAAACCATAACCTTGCTTCCTGACTTCTGCTTTCCTGTGCTGCTTGCTATACTTCCCGACTAGTTTTTCTTCAGAGAACTACCTAATATCATGTACTCTCAAATCTTGGGCTCAAAGTCTACTTCTGAGAGACCTCTGCTTTCCTGTGCTGCTTGCTATACTTCCCGACTAGTTTTTCTTCGGAGAACTACCTAATATCATGTACTCTCAAATCTTGGGCTCAAAGTCTACTTCTGAGAGACCTTGAACTAGGAATGGCTCCAGAAATGTTTCTTAGAACATTAAATATTTGTCATTTTAAAATATTATCCAATCATATGCCAATCATCTTTATAATTGTTTCAATTTAATGTCAGGACAAAGAAAGTTGATGTAATTTAAACAATTATTATCATTTCCTAAATTGAATTTCATGATTTAAAACCTTAGCAACTGCTATTTTTATGACTTGCATATCTCTTATCTCATCATTTATTTATGTGTTTAGTTGTTTTGCTATGCTTTATGAGGCAAATATAATTCATTGAGTTATCTTAATTAACCATTGGATAGTGTAAATCAGATACTAATTATTGAAAAGGTAAAGTAAATTTATGTAAATTTTAACACTATAGCTTCTTTTATATGAGCACTATAGATTATCTGATGACATGTCCGTTTTTCTAAAACTTTCAAATAAATTGTTTCACAAACATATATATATATAGATAGATAGATAGAAAATCAGTGTCTTACTTGAATTTGGTGAAGCCATGAAGTGAACTGAATTGACATGTTTCATTTTGCAGAAGTTTTTTTTTTTTAGCTCAACATTCATTTTACTTTTATGACCTTAAGTTTCTAAAACAGGTAGAGCCTTATCAATGAGACATTCTTCAATCACTAATTTATTATTTCAGGATATGAGCAATTAGGAAATATACTGAAATGTTAGACTTTTTATATAGACCGATTCTATACAGCACAGACATACATTCATAAAACACCCGAGTACTTCAAACTTCTTTGGAAAGTGATTTCTTTAGCAAATAACTCTTGCTTACTCTTCCCCTTCAGGAGAATAGGATCTAACAAGGCCTATACTCTGAAACTCTCTAAGACCTCTAAAGTCTGCAGTTACTCTTGAAATAAGACATTTCCTTTGGTGATGACCTCATTTTAAAGGTCAAGGAGTGAATAGGAAATTCTTAGAGATTGAGATGGCATTGCCAAGAGAGGGAAGGAAATTACTTATTTCATTATTTTCAAAGGACTTTTTTGTTTGAAGGTCAGATCGGGGCTTTCCATCCTGTGTTTTTTTCCTTGTTAAGTCTTTCACAAGAGCAAAATTTGTTTCTTGCTTCCTTCTGTAATAGGGAGGATAGATTCCTATGTCTCGTGCATTTACTTCAGATAAGTAGAGTGACAATAATTGATATGTAATTTAAGGAACATGAAACAATTTTTTTAAAGTTATCATGGATTAATATATGTTTATGTGATATCAAATATGCCCTTATTGAAAAACATTATTTTATTTGATATATGCATATAAAATATCCATGTAATTGACTGTTTTTATCCTTATCCAGTTATTTTGACATTATAGAAGCAAAAGCCAAGAAGTATTTCATTGTAAAATTATTTTGCAGGCCTTAAAATATATTTTTCACTCGTTCACTAGTTATATCAGCATACATTTATGAGGGCAAGATGCATACCAAAATGATTATAATCTATTGATGTAAAGGATATATGCAAATATCGTTAATACAAAGAAGTGTAAGGTATGTGGTAAAAGAAGCTCACAAGGCAGTTCATGCAGGAAGGCAGTCACTTGGGGGATCAGGAAGATCTTAAAAGTGATGTGCTATTTGATTGACTTAGAGGAGAGTTTTTGAGAGAATACAATCATACTTTTTTTTTTTTTTCCTTTTTGTCTTTTTTCGTGTCTGGCAACGGATCGCAACCCTCAGTGTCGCACCCGTACCAGACCGGGACCGGCAACCCTTAATTCATTCAGTGGTAGAAGTGGAGTTTTTCAAGAGGATTACATTTTCAGAACCACCTTAGAAAAATAAAATTCACAGTGGTGGTACGTATGTTACCTTGGAAGAGAGCAACTTGAGGCATGATGAAAGTTGGTGGTAATTTTAATAATCCAGAAAGTCCAAGACAGGATGGTGAGATTAGTCATAGGGACACAATGGCTCTGACAGAAATGGGCAATGAAAAATGATCAGAACATAGTAGACAAGCAACAGAGAGGAGTCATAAATACCCAGGAGATGGTGAGATGAAGGAACCGTATAATAGTAATAACAATCACATATTTAGAGTTTTTATACATTACATGCCAGGTATTTTCCTGAGAAGTGTATGTGAATTTACTCCTTTTAGTCTCATGGCATCTCATTTTTAGTTTGAAATGAGGAAACTAAAGCAGAGCATTTAAATAACTTGTTCACAATCACCACTTTATGAAATGATTTGAACCCCAGCAGTGTGACTTCAGAGTTAGAGCTCTTAAGAATAATTATGCATGCTTTAGGGAAAGACTTGATGGGTTCTGTTTTGGACATTTAATATGATTTGGTGCATACTGTACAGTATGGCTTTTCAATGTTTAGCAGTTTTGGCTCAGTTTTAAGTTTCTACAAGTACTATCAAAGAATCGGATCTACAGGTCAATATTTAGTTGGAATTAGAAAAATAGTCTTTTCAGTCAGTTCCATAGCAATGCTCTCCTAAATAAATGGACACTGAAACATGTTGTCATTTTGCTGTGAACAGTACTGGAA
>NW_007734317.1:80976-82466 GCF_000696425.1 Galeopterus variegatus | reverse complement strand
TTTTTACTATTATATTATTAATCAAATTACATTAAAATGTTATTTTCTAGAGCCCCATTTTACATTTGTTTATGAACTGAAAGATGCCATAAATTATTTCTGGATATATCTAACATATGAAAACTAAGTAAGAAACTAATTTATAAAAATAATAGGCAAGCATTATTTTTACTTTTATGTTAACTAATAGTTATCATACCACCTATTTTTATATTAGGAAAAGTATGATACTTTTATTTAAACATCCAGATAACAGTAAGCTATAATAGTTGTGGTGTATTCCATTTTCAAATGCTACACTCTTCTCAGCCTCTAATCTCTTTACTCCTGGAGATATGAAGTGGTGTTGTAGAAAAAGCTGTGAATTGGGTAAAGATAAACCAGAGTTTAATTCTTTGAATTATAATCTTAGCCCTTGCATGAAGAATAATTATGAAAATTATAATCAGTGACATAAAATAGTATAAGTGTGCATCTATATGTGCATATTGACCTATAATAAGCACACATCCCTATGGAATGCCTACAAAATAGATATGTCCTATTTTCTTTTTTTCTTTTTTTTTTTGTCTTTTGTCTTTTGTCTTTTTCCGTGTCCGGCAATGGATTGCAACCCTCNTGATGGGTTCTGTTTTGGACATTTAATATGATTTGGTGCATACTGTACAGTATGGCTTTTCGATGTTTAGCAGTTTTGGCTCAGTTTTAAGTTTCTACAAGTACTATCAAAGAATCGGATCTATAGGTCAATATTTAGTTGGAATTAGAAAAATAGTCTTTTCAGTCAGTTCCATAGCAATGCTCTCCTAAATAAATGGACACTGAAACATGTTGTCATTTTGCTGTGAACAGTACTGGAAACCTAACGTTTTAGGAAAGTTTAAAATGTTAATTAAATAAAAGGTTCATACTCCGAATGTGATGTGCTATGTCAGTGAAACGAAGCAAGTTGCTTCCAATACTAGACAACACATTGAACACAACTCATGTGCTTTCGAATTCAGCATCTTTTGTTTGTTTCTCTCTTCACTCCCAGTCAATGGTGTCCTAATAATCTTGAGAAAGTATCAGTGAAGTAACTTCACAGTGGTAAAAGAAAGCCTTTAGTGTCAGTACAATGTACTCTTTGTGAGAGCATCACATTTACAATTTTTGAATCTGATTTCATCAGTGTTTTATGGAAGTCAATATACGTCTTCTTTGCACTCTTACCATCTTCTAGAAACAGATATGAATTTGCCTGTATTTTCTGCTCATTTATTTTCATTGGCAAAACTTGATTCTATGCTTCTCTTAAATTCCTTCTGTTTTATTTTTAGCTTATACTTCATTGTATTATTTTCACACGCACAAAAAAATTTCAACTACATTAATCTGCTTTCATTGCTGACATCTTTTCTGAGAAATGTATAAGTCTAGGTCTTTAATATCATTTGAAATGCAGTAACAAAGATACCACCAGTCCAAGAATATTATCTTCTTCTATTTTT
>NW_007734317.1:78508-79851 GCF_000696425.1 Galeopterus variegatus | reverse complement strand
CGCTTCCCAAGCGGCGCACTATCCAGTGCGCCACCGGGCCGGCCCCGATATGTCCTATTTTCTACAAAGATGAAGGCAATGGAAAACATCCAGAAAACTTAGAGATCTTAGCCTACTGTGGGTGATTCTGTTGATTGTCAGTGGCACCTTTTAGGGTCTAGTTGTCAACTGTAATAATGAATCAGATGTGTAATTCCAAATGTGTTCCTGTTACGTGAAAGTTTTAATGGCAAATTTCCATCTGGAAGACACAGCAAGAAGTTTATCAAGACCCCCCTTTAGAGGGAGGGACCTTTAGGTGAGGATTACCCATAATTGGGTAATACTGAATCTGAGAGAAAGGCCTCAGTTCAGAAAGAATTTTTGACTCGAGATTTTACCACTACTCTAGTTTGCCAACTTCAAATCTTAATGAAAAAAAAAAAAAATGTACTCGGAAAAGAACATATAGCTTACTTTCCATGAACAAAGGTTTTAAATGGGAGAAGCTTTCAGGAAGCGACCTTAGTTTGAATTTTGTTCTTTTCACTTGAATTGAAATCAGTTCCTCTTTATTTCCAATAAGCTTTCTGGCATGCACATTTTTTTTTCCCCAAATGAAATGCAGATACATATGTGTCATATAGTAATTTAGTTATATTTATAAATGAAAATTATATACAAATAAGAGCTGTATCTTGCATCGATAGAAATAATTGTATATGCACGAGGGAAATACAAAGCAGAGAAGGCTTAGGGCTACAAAAAAAAGCTATGGAAATAATCACTACTAAGTAGACAGAACAAGTATAAACTCTTATGTAATAGTGTTCCTACTTCAGTAATTCAGGTAAATAGTTTTCAATTAAATTAATTTTCTAAGTAAGAATTCTGTATAATAAAACTATTTCTAGACAATTTATTATTAGGCAATTTGTCATTGCCGATCTTATTGCGAATAATCTTTATTAGTACCATATATATATAGGTAGACCTCTGCTCAGAGAATCCATTTCTTAGATGTCTCCCAAGAAATTCTACTTCATTGGAACTTTCAATATAATTTCTACTGAAATTGATTCATATTGCTTTGACCAATAAATAAATAGTGAAGTTAAAGGAAGAAGAGGCAGAGAATAGATTTGTTCATGTTGACTTTAGAAAAATTCTGAAAAAGTGAAAACCACTTTCTAAAGTCTGGGATATAAACTCTCAGGTACATTAGAATACTGCTAATTCTTCTCTTATTTCCTAAATGCTTATTTTGCCTCTATTGTTAGTTACTTTCTGCTCTCATGACTGACTTGGAATAATTCCTCAAGCATTAGTCTCCAGCTTCGTTTTTCTCAACACTTACTCTGCAC
>NW_007734317.1:76108-77836 GCF_000696425.1 Galeopterus variegatus | reverse complement strand
GCAATTTTTTTTTCTAGGAAGCTCTAGTTCCATTTCTTTAAAATTCTATTTGACAATTTCCTCACGTTTCTCACCATCACTGGAAATACACATTTGACTCTAAGCTCCTCTTCATCTCCATTAATGACATAATCATTCAACCAACTGCATGGTCCAAAGAGACTGCTAATCCACAGCCTGCATGTGTTCCACTGACTCCCTACCCTACCTCCTCAGAACCCACTCAATTTCTTCTTTTTGTAACTAATTGATAGAACATTTTTGAATCATTTCTATACAATTTGGGGTGTGTTAAAAATATGAGAGCGACAGTTTATATTTGCAAATATATCCAAAGCTCTCATATTTGCCACACTTGGTATAAGAGAGTTTTAACCCACTAAAATACACAGCTGACCACATTAATAAGTAATTATAAAGTGATTGTAAAAATTAACTCTCTGCAGCTTATAAGGAGACTTCAAAAATTTTGTGGAAAAATGGAATTAAAAGATAATATGAATTTTTCCATGAACTTTTTGATGACCCCTCATATAAACTGAGTGTGATAGGTGTATTAGTCAGGCTTCTCCAGAAAAGCAGAACATGCACACACGCACACACACACACACATGCACGTACACACACACACACACACACACACACAGATTTATTATGAGGAATTGGCTCATGTGATCATGGAGGCTGGCAATTCCAAAATCTGTAAGGTAGCCTGGCAGACTGCAGACCAAGGAGACCCAATGGTGTATTTCCATACTAAGGTAGGACTGCTACAAAATTCTCTCTTGCTGTGTGGAGACTAGCCTCATAGTAGTGTAGTAATGTGAGATTCAGGCCTTCAGCTGATTGGATAAGACCCACCCACATTAAAAGAGTAAGCTACTGTAGTCAATATTTGCCAATTTAAATGTTAATCTCATCCAAAAACACCCTCACCAGAAGCAAACACTACTGTTTGGACAAATATCTGAGTACCCTGTAGCCCAGCCAAAGCGATACATAAAATTAATCATTGCAATAGGCCATACACATACCTTCATACAAAGACTTCCTAAAGGGCATCATCTAAGTCATAAGCTTTGGGTAATGGACCTAATGACATACATTACTGCATGTATGATGAATTTAAGAATGAGAAATAGAAAGAGGGAAGAGGGTTTGACTCTAAAGCTATAGATATTTAAATGCCCAGTAAAAAGATTGAGCATTAAATCTTCTTATAAGAGAATAAAATAGGTCCAAAATTAATGTAACAACACAATTAAATTAAAAATAATTTTACAAATGAGGAATTGGTATAATAAAACTATTTATTTGTACCAGCAAAAGACTCTTCATTAATCTTATTGCAAAGAAGTCTATAAAATATGTGCTATCTGTTGTCCATTATATATAAAATACATGACCCTCCTGAAAAAATAGATTATGCAGATTATGTGCTATTTCTATTTTAAGAAGAGAGGATACTGATGTGACATGAAACATCAATCTTTCTATGTAGCGTTAATAACTTTATTATCAAGAAAAACATTGTGTGTAGTAATGTGAGATATCTCTCTCTCTGCCTTTCCCCCTCCCTCCCTCCCTCCGTCTCTCTCTCTCTCTGTCTCTCTTTTTCTCCCCCCCCCCCCCCCNTGGGAAACTTCAGTTTTATTTTATCTATAGCTTCTGCAGGTTGAAGAATACATATATATATGTATATATATACATATATATATGTATATATAT
>NW_007734317.1:63666-75337 GCF_000696425.1 Galeopterus variegatus | reverse complement strand
TAAAATACATGACCCTCCTGAAAAAATAGATTATGCAGATTATGTGCTATTTCTATTTTAAGAAGAGAGAATACTGATGTGACATGAAACATCAATCTTTCTATGTAGCGTTAATAACTTTATTATCAAGAAAAACATTGTGTGTAGTAATGTGAGATATCTCTCTCTCTGCCTTTCCCCCTCCCTCCCTCCCTCCCTCCGTCTCTCTCTCTCTCTGTCTCTCTTTTTCTCCCCCCCCCCCACTAATCTGTAAAGAAAAAGATTCCATCCAAACCGTAGCTTACCTGAGTCTGGTGAAGCTCATTTAATAAATGGTAAAATTGGGCATGTGAAATGTCAAATGGTTCCCTCAAACCCTTAAAAAGGAAAACCATGCCCCTCCAGTTCCACTTTTAAATTTTTCTTAATTACATATTTAAAATGGGAAACTTCAGTTTTATTTTATCTATAGCTTCTGCAGGTTGAAGAATACATATATATATATGTATATATATATATATGTATATATATACATATACATATATATATATATTTTAAAAAGCTAGGATATGAAATATACAGCCTCCCACTTTCTCCTGTGTTTGTAGCAGACACACCACTTATTATACAGTGCTCAGAGGGGCATTGCTAATCGATCATCATTGGCATGGAAGATAAGACCAATTTGTTTTCTGTAATATGTAATAAGCCAGTCATTTTTAGCAATATTTTATTAAAATAAAATATTTTGTTTCCAGAGTAAAAAAGTATAAAAAAACTTTAGTCTCATTTTAAGATCCAGGAATGCCCCAAAGCATAGTATCTTCTCCTATATGTTTAGTCTCTAGAAATTGACAGAGGTATAATAATCAGTGGCTTAGAGAATTAGACTCTCTTTTAAAAGGTTTATTTCATTATTCATGTTGTTTTTTAATGTGCTAGACAGGGTACTAAAGAAATATATTCAGTATTATTTTAGTGGGAAAATACAATTCAAATAGCAGATATTTTAATGATATGTTCTGAAAAGTGTAGTGCAATTGCCTATTTACAAGACTGTGTATATAACATGGCATGTACCTGAGGCCCAAACTCAGCAAGACATCTCTCACAAAGTATAGAATAGGAGTTTGATGGAACAGAAAAAACCTTGGGAAGCTGTAACTACCCTTAAATCTCTTTCCCAAATCCCACCATTTAGGTAAATATTGTATGAGCTGGGAGAAAGAGCACATATTCAATAGTATTTACCATGAATAAATTGACTATAAACAGTTAGCATGTATTATGCAATTTATTATGCATATGTTACAGAAAACTCTATATTGCAGATGACAAGATTTTAACTTGAAGCTATTAAGCAACTTGTCCAAGGTCAACAATCACAATTTTTTTTTCAGTTTTTTTTATATTAATTATTGTGGGGTACAGTGTGTTGTTTCAATACATGCATATACTGCACAATGATTCACTTAGGGGAGCAATTATATAAGGTATACAAGTTTGGTGTGTACAGTGTGGTTGGACTAGCATGTGCATGTATCCTCACATTTGTGCCCTCTGATTTTCAAACATGAAATTAAGAGAACAGAAGACAATCCTATTGTTGATCTGACCCAGGTGTCATGTTGTTGCAAATGGCAGAACTTTATCCTTTTTTCAGGCTGAGTAGTATTCCATTGTGTATATATACCACATTTTCCTTATGTAGTTGTCTGTTGATGGACATTTAGGTTGCTTCCATATCTTGGTTGTGGTAAACAGATCTGCGATGAACATGGGCATACAGGTATCCCTTCGACATCATGATTTCCATTTCTTTGGGTATATATCCAGCAGTGGGATTGCTGTTCTCTTTTATTTTTGCCACATATTATCCTGACTGATGAATAGAAAATGCCTGTGACAAGTAATATTTATGAATAACATTGTTTGCTAAAATTTATAGCATTATTTGCTCTTCTTTATCATTTGTATCTTCATTTTAGAAGGAAGAAGATGACTTAAATAAAGTACCTTGAGTAGTACCTGGAATAAACTAAGTGCTCAGTAGATGTCTGCTGCCGTTCTCTTTTGTTTTCTCTTCAAAGAAGTAGAACTGCAAACTCAGATATTTGTATGTCACGGGGCTACTTCTTTTCAAGATTATAGGTTTGGGGAAAGCTTTGGCATATGGTTATTACTTGCATGCTAACTGAAATGATAACTTAATTTGGAGTTCAAGGGATTTCAGTAATGAATTTACTGCTGAGTTACAGTTCCTTTTAGGCATTTTCTGAAGCATCATGTGGCCTTCTAACTTCCCACAAAACCAGGTGTCTTTGATGGAAAAAGCACACTTGTGTTTATTTTATTTGCTGCCTGTGTGTACTATGCACATGTCAAAACCCAAAGCAACAAATGAAAACACATCTGCATCTAATGATGGCACTCATCTCCCTCTTGGGAGAGCAAGATGTTTGGGTATTTCATAATGTCTGCTCCTCATGAGCATCTGAAGGCGCCTGGGACTTTTCAGACTGTCTTTTTTTTTTCTTTCCCTCTGTGATATCCACATGGTAAAAGAAAGAACATTTTCATATGTCTTCAAGATATTTTCTGAAGTGACAATTCATTGAATTGACTCATTCAAGAAGGTAAAGGAACATGCCACTTATTTGGGAATTGGTGAAGAGAGTGGAATGTAGAGAATGAATAGAAAAAAAAACACCATTCCAAGAAAAATTCTCCCAATGCACTTACTTATTCATTCACCAAGTGCAAGAAGAAATTTAATTTCATGCCAGACACGGTAATTGATGAGAAAGAGCCTAAAATAAATGAGACCCAATTCTTTTCAGGGAGCTTGTGGAATGTCCAGTTGGTAAAGTTGACCTCCAGTCTTATTCCAAATAACTCAGGAGCCACTTGTTCAATGTTAAATTACCAGCACAAAAAGGATATTATTGAATGAATGAATGGAAAAAGTAAAGGGCCAGCACAGGCAGAAACACTTCCCTTTTATGTCAAATCCCAAGATTGCAATTACTGTTGGAGTCAGTCACAGATGGCTGAGTACAGAAGTATTGAAACATTTTGCCCTTCACCTGCTTGTAAATTTATATACAGTTCTTTGCTTCCACCTTGGAATAATTTTCATAAAATATTTAATAAAAATCATATTTAGAGAAAAAGAAAATGAAGGCAACAGCTAGATTTATATTTTTAAAAACTTTGCAATACTTGATTTTCTTAAAAAAATAACTTTGTTTTGTAGATTTTCTTCAATAAGTGAAAAACTTTGCTTTCTTGAAATAAACCATAGGCTAATAATAAATTTAGGATGCTAAATGTAGGCCTAGGATTTTAACAATTCAACTGCTATGACAAATTAACAATAATGGAATCAGAAAGTTGACAAATTAATCATACACTTCCTAAAAGTTAAAATACATCAGATGGAGATTAGGTAGTCTGTGGTGTCATGCAGATACCTCATCCTGGTGATCACAAATTTCAGATTTCTAAATTTATCAGAGAAGACATGTATGTCTCTCCTCCATTATATCTAACAAATGAGGTTCCATTATATTCAGCATATTCATACTGTAGTAGGGAAGGGTAAAAGACGTGAATAGAATTCTGGAGCTGAGTTTGTATCCCTGCTCTGGCATTTGCATATGGTGTGACCTAGTTTGAACGTCTCACTCTTCTCGCAGTTGAAATTCTTATGAGTACAATATGAACAATACTAATGATTCCTTCTAGTACGTGTGCTGAGAAATTTTAATCATATAATGTACATAAAGTAATAAGTATCTGACACATAATGCATTCTCCGTGTTTATTATATCTTTGTCTTCCCTGGATGGTTTCTAAACTCACAAGCATCCTTGCACAAGCATCATGACTGTAGAGTGGCATCAGGTAAAACTAAGGCAGTAAAACTATTATATCTTTGTCTTCCCTGGATGGTTTCTAAACTCACAAGCATCCTTGCACAAGCATCACGACTGTAGAGTGGCATCAGGTAAAACTAAGGCAGGACAAGACAATGCTGGACAGGCATGTGTCCCTGAGGGCTATATACCATGCTCCCTTGGGGCTGCCCCTACTCCAACCATCTCCTGTTTTCAGAGACTATCCCAAAGAAAATTAATGGAGAAGTTCTTCCTTTCTATGTCTTTGAAGGCAGTAGTTTCCAAACTTGGTTCTACAAATTAATGATTCCAGAGTCCCAGAATAGGAGATTCTGATTCAGTATGTCTGGACTGAAGTTCAGGAATCTGTATTTTTAAAGTTTTTGTAGTGATTCTAATATGAACAGCACTAGGTCATCGCTCCATTATGACATTATTCAATCTGATGTCTATGATTTATCTTTGCAGAGATTCCTTGTTTTGGAAGGTTAGCAGTAACTACAAAAACAGATTTCTCATTTTGAAAAATATCTTGAATCAGTTTTGCTATCTTAAAGTGAACTGGACTCTTACAATGTGTTTGATTATAAGCATCCATTTTCTAATGTCTCGCTCCAATGCTACCTTTATAAAATAACAACAAAAATGTATAGTACGTACCTGGCAAAAAGAACCTAATATATTAGCAGTTACAGGTTATAAACTTCATGTTAGAAAAATCTTTTATTATAATGTCGATATCATCTGCTGAGAGAATTAAGATGATCATTTCTCTGGAAATTCTCCTAAAGATATTATGGTTTATTGCTCTGAGATATATTTTTGCTGCTCTGGCAGGACATTTTGTTCCATTTGGTTGTTTACATTGAATTTAATTAATTATCATTAACCTTCCAGTTAAGACCATTTTTGTTGAACATATTCTTATGCGATAGTATTCATCTGCCTCTTTCATTTTGTATTAGGAAATAGGGAAATTAAACACACTTTTGGCTTTAAATTAAATTCATCTATTAAATTATAACCAAGTGCATGTTTGATATTAAATATTTAATGCATTTCTAAATTCTGTACAGGATTAGGTCTGGTATTGTTCCCATTGCATCTGGATCTGTAAGACAGATGTCACAATATGTGCGACAATTCTATCAAGAACATAAAGTTACAAAAATATATGTGCATGGGTAATACTTTGCCAAGGAATAGTTCTGACGGCAATGTTAAACCAAATTCTGCAATATTAAACCAATGTTGACCCTATGCTTGTGTGTGTGTTGTGTGTGTGTGTGTGTGTGTGTGTGCGTGCATGCAGAAATATTTACTAACATTGCTACCAATCAATTAGCTGGTCTTACCATGGGAGTCTAAGAATTTTTAGGAGCAAAATTCATATCACTGTCTAATTAAATTGCTGAATAAGGCTGAATTAGTGAGATTCAACCTGTAAGATGCTCTATTCCCTAGCAAACAAATAAGATGTATGCATTTGATATTGTCATTAATAATACTCATGTTTTGCCCTTTTTTATTGCTTTGAAAACCCTTTTCTTGTAAATGTTGTGAGTTTCATGAACTTTGGGACATTTTTCTTACAGTTTCCTGTTCTGTTGAGGCCACAGCATATGTGCCAGACATGTTTTCTCTCAAAATTTTCATGCGTCTGTCAAAGAAAATTTAATCCTTATGTTTTTCATTTGTCTACATTTACACTTAAACTCATCAAAACACTGGTTACGCAAGAGCTTTTGGAATTCCAAGAGACACTATGAGGCCACAAATTCCCAAGAAAATACTTTGCTGAAATTAAAATATGTTATTATCAGGATGTTCAATTTATATATTTGAAGAAACCAAAATAATAAACAGATTGTATTTCCCTTTCTGCTTTTGACTGCAATTTCCTATAATTTAAAACTAACATAAATAAGTAATGAATACAGAACACTAACATTTATTGAATCCTTTCCTTCTAAAAAATTCAAAACAATGTGTATTGAGACTCATGAATTTTTTTATCCCATTATCCTGGGTCCAGTAATCTCATGTTTGCAATCCTGAAAATGTATATATAAAACTTGTTGTACACGATGATTATCTATGTGCACACATTCATCACAGAGACCCACGAAATAAAATTCAGAAAGCAAGAAGGGAAAGAAAAAATATCAATGTATGGGAGATTTCAAAAACATTCTAGTGGAGGTCAAGGAGACCATGTGGGTAGAAGTTAAGCAGAGATGACTGAGGATTCAAGTAACAAAGGAGGAAACTTCAGAGCAGATGTTCTTCTGGAAAGAACATCTCAAAAGCTCAAGAAGAGGGTAGAAAAAAGGTCTAAAATCTTGAAAATTAATCAAAGAACTGTATAAGAGCCAATTGCACCATTCTCAGACAACAAAAGCAAAAAAAACAAAAACAGATAAGTGGGACTACAGTAAACTGAAAAGCTTTTGCATTGCCAAGGAAGCAGTCAGCAGAGTAACTAGGCAACCTAGGGAATTGGAGAAAATATTTAGAAACAATATATCTGATAAGAGGTTAACATCCAAAATATATAAGGAAGTCAGATAACTCAATAGCGAGAACACAAAAAACACAATTTAAATATGGGCAAAGAATCTGCATAGACATTTCTCAAACGGAGACATATAATGGCCAAACAGGTATATGAAAAAATGCTCAATATCACTAATCAGAGAAATGCAAATTTCAAAACATGAGACATTAAAAAAAGTCTGACAATGAGAATTCACTTTATATCTGTTAAAATGGCTATTATCAAAAAGATGAACGATAACAGGTGTCAGAGAGGATGTGGAGAAAAGGGAGCCCATGCACTGTTGTTGGGAATGTAAACTAGTAGAGCCACTATGGAAAAGAGTATGGAGGTTCCTCAAAAATTAAAAACAGAAATACTGTAGCATTCAGCAATTCCACTATGGGTATATATCCAAAGGAAATGAAATTAGTGTGTCAAAGAGACACTTCCATGTTTATTGAAACATTATTCACAATAGCCAAGATATGGACTCAACTTATGTGTCCATCAACATATGAATGAATAAAGAAAATGTGGTATGTATACACAGTGGAATTTAAGATTCAGCCTTGAAAAGAAGGAAATCCTGTCATTTGTAACAACATGCATGAACCTGGAAGACATGACATTAAGTGAAATAAGTCAAGCGCAGAAGAACAAATACCACATGATCTCATATATATGTCAAATCTAAAAAAATGAACTTACAGAAGTAAAGAGTAGACAAGACTATGTTGTAGGCCCTAAGCAAATCATTGTGCAGTATATGTTTGTGCAGTATATGCATGTGTATTGAAACAACATAAAGTACTCCACAAATATGTACAAGTAAATGTTAAAATATTTTGTTTTTTTTTTAAATGAAAAAAATGTAAAAAAAATGTAAAAATAAAAAAAGTGGAATGGCAGTTACCATGGAATGGTGGGGGGAGGGGTGTGGGGGATGGAGAGATGTTGGTCAAAGGATACAAAATTTCAGTTAGATAGGAGGAATAATTTCAAGAAATCTATTGTACAACATGGTGAATATAGTTAATAGTAATATATTGTATTCTTGAAAAATATACTTCACATTAAACAAGAAGAAGATTGTTCCTAAGATTCATCTATTCATCTATTTGACAGCAAGGAACGGTCCCTTATTGAATTTTCACAGATACACAGTGTTTCATTAGGAGAGCTATGATATATATTTTTTTCCCTGTAGATAGACATTTTAGTTGTTGTCAGGTTACTGTTATGAACAATGCTGCTATGGACATTCTGTGCCTTAAAAATGGCTGTAAATTCTTTAACAGTCTTCGGGTAATAAGGGGTGGACTATTTCCTCTCTTCTTAAATCTGGACTGGCTTAAAATCACTTTTTCCAGGAGAATATGGAGAAAATGATGCTATGCTAGTTTCAGATCTAGCTCTACAGAGGATTTGCAGGTTCTGCCTTGGTATCCTGGAGATCTTAGTTGCAGTATAATCTATATACAGTCAGAGGGTAGTCTGACTACCTTGAGAAGGGACTTCAAGGAAAGACTCTGAGACTGTAAGAGAGACAGAGGAGCTCATCCACCAGAGGGCTGCCTTCAAGTGTCCCCATTAAGACACAAGGCATATGAATGAAGCTTTTATGAGAAGTTCAGACAAGACCAGTCTCCAGTAGAACATTGCTGAATGACCCCAAGATTCCATTTGGAATAGAAAATCACTAATCTGAGTTCTGTCTGAATACCTGACCCAGAGTATTATGTACATGATAAAGTGAATGTTTAAACTACTAAGTTTATAGGTGATTTATCATGTAAAAATTGATTACCAAAACACTCCTGGTACATTGTGAATGGAAGTTTTGCTAGGAAATCTACTTAACAGTGGACTTGCTGGGTCATAGACAATGCACATTCTCAATGCATTGGCTATTTCCTGTGTCCCCTGTGGGACTCTGGGAGATGCTCAGTCTTGGAAACAGTGGCGGTGATGGTGGCATAAGAACGAACCCTCTGTGTACTGTTGGTGCCTCTACAGTTTTTTTTTTTTTTTTTTTTTTTTTTTTTTGCTGATCCAAATTACATTTCCACCAACAGCATAAGATATTGATGAACTTTTCCTACAATTATTCACATTTTATACCTCCTTTATAGTGTAAAAATGCCTTTTTGCCCATTTTAGGAGCTGCTCAGCTTATTTCTTACCAATTTGTAGGAATTAGTTACAGAGTTTGAAAACTCTTAATTTTATCTATGTGTGTGTGTTTACTTTTTTTTAGTATGTTTTGATAAACAGAAGATCTTAATTTTTACCTACTCAAATTTATAAACACTTTCTTTTATGCTTAGCACTTGTACTTCATTTAAGAAATTTCTATGTTCAGATCACATATACTTGCTTATTTTTTTTTTCTAAGTCAATATTTGTAAAATCTGTGTATAATCCGCCAGGAACCCAATCTGTGGGTTTTGAGTATGTGTGTATGTTTAAGTGATGTAGAGATTAAATTTTATTTTCTTGTGGATGATCAATTGCTCCAGCACTATTTGCTGATGTGTCTTCCTAACCAGTCACATATCAAGTATCAATATATGCAGGGATCTATCTGTGGCCTCTATATTCTGTTCGGTTCATCTTCTTGACTATCTGCACCAATACTGTACTTTCACTGCCATATGTTGAATGCCTATAGGAGTGCCTAGCAAATAACAGGTATTTAATAAATAATTGTTATATGACTGAATTAATACTGCTTTTAATAAGTCCTGAACTATGGCAAGTCCTCTCACCCCATTCTTCTTCAGCAGTGCCTTATCTAATTCTATGGCTTTGATCCATCATATGCATTTTAGATTCACCTTACTGAGTTACCTGAAACACAATGTTAATTTTTCAGTTTAACTATGGAAACCCCATAATTCATCTTCAATGGCTGTTAATATTTTGCAGTCTTGTTTCATATGTTCCACTTTTTCTCTAGAACACTTGAAAACAAATTCTAGACATCATTCAATTTTGTCAGTAGTATTTTGGTATTTGTCTCTAAGAAAACAGGACTTTACATAATTTCCATGCTATTATCATGCAAAACCAAATTAAAATAATTCCACAAAATAGTACTTAGTCAAGTTTCTCCAATTGTCTTAAAAATATTTTCTTACCCTTGACTAGTTCAATGAGGTCTTAAGCAAGGGCTACCTACCCATTCCTTTGGCTATTTGATTTCTCATGAGTCTCTACACTTCCTCTTTTTTTTTTTCCTTTTTTTTGTCTTTTTTTGTGACTGGTAATGGGATCGCAACCCTCGGTGTCACGCCCGCACCGCGCTCAACCAGTGAGCAGACCGGTCTCTATATGGGATCCGAACCCTCGGCGGGAGCACCGCCACACTCCCAAGCACCGCTCTCTACCGAGTGCGTCACCGGGCCGGCCCATACACTTCCTCTTTTTGATAGTAGTTTCTTCTTCTATTCAAAAAAACATTTTCAATACTTTTTCTATTTTGATTTTCAATTAGCCAATAGTGTCTGGTACCTGCGATGCATAAGTAAATGAATGATAATGAGGTTTCAGCCAATGGGTAAGTTAATGTCCATGAGGGGAATGTGAGAATTGAGTCAAAGTATTACCAATAACAGTGATACCTTCCAGTGCTCATATCAAATGAGCTTCCAGGGCCATAGTTCTCAATATCTAAATTAATAACTATAAAAATGTGAGTGAAATAGAATTGATTGACATTTTATCACAAGGGTACTTCATTTCGATCTCATAATTCACACCAAACACAAGTCTTCACTGCCTCATTCTCTCAACTCCCATTCTTCATCTTCACCTTTTATCTATCTAGGAAATTCTGTCTCCAGACTGACAGAGCCATAAAAATATTGCTAACGAGCAATAATGGCAAAAATAGTAGTCCTCTCTTATCCACGATTTCACTTTCTGTGGTTTCAGTTACCCAAGTTCAACTGAGGTCCAAAAAAATTAAATGGAAAATTCCAGAAACAAACAATGCATAAGTTTTATATTTATTTATTTTATTGAAACATAATTGTGCATACTTGTGGGGTAGAGTTGACTATCAGTATTTGCATACAACATGTGATGATCAAAGCAGGATTATTAACATATTCATCGTTATAAAACATAATTATTCTTCTTGTCTATCACCCAATTTCTTCTTAGCACCCCCGATGAAAGCCCGTGCCATCTCATTCCATCCTGCTCAGGAGTGAATCATCCCTGTCTCCAGCATATCCACCACCTGCCCGTTAGTCCCTTAGAAGCTTTTCTCGTTTTCAGATGGAAAAAAAACCAAGCCTTTACAAAGTTCAATACTCTCTGGTAACAGGCATCCACTGGGTGTCTTGGAACAAATCCTCCACAGAAAAGGGGAACCGCTGTAATAATAAAGCAACTATTACTCTTGCTCGCTTACTGTGATATGCCCCAGCCACATCCACGGACTCAAAATATATGCTTCTTTTTGCATATGCAGTTTTATTTTTTTTCAGATTTTATGATAAATATTTCAAAACACAATTTAGAAATGACCCATTGAATCCTTTTTCTTTAATGAAGCAGAGAGAACAGACTGTTCTCAAAAGGAATTAATTGTTCCAGAACATCCTGGTATTTGTGACAGTTTTTGTTTATTTCAAAAACGGATACTTACTTCAACTAGAATTTGTAAGTTAAAGGAGTAATTTCTCTTCTAGCATCTTTGGAAACTGGGAGCTAGAAACTGACCTGAGCTTTCATTACGAGGTTGAATTTCTTAAATGGATATGCTTCTGAGAATACAGGATGGGTTTTAGAAAACATGCTCTTTACCCAAAGAGCCATTTGCTTGTTAATAACACTCTTAAAAATACACACACATTTTTCACCCTTTGGGACTTCAGGTCACCCTGCACATGCCAGGTCATTCTCTGATGAAGTCATTATTTTTCCTAAATTTAAATAGCTTTAATCAGATCTAAATGTTCTCTCTAAAGAATTGCTTTCAATTGAAGAAAAGAATTCAAACACTCTTTTTTCAAAAGCCTTTAAAATACACCAGATTCTAATTTATTTTACATGAACAAAGTGCATATCATAAATACTCAAATTTATTTTCAAAGTCTGCACATAATGAACTAGTTCAAAACCAGACCAGAAATATTCATATATATTTACCTTTACTATTTGATAATGCTGGCAAAATATTTTAAGCAGACCAATATATGATAAGTGGTTCGAAACTAGAAAATTATACAACTATCTAATCTTG
>NW_007734317.1:47146-63422 GCF_000696425.1 Galeopterus variegatus | reverse complement strand
AAGCAGACCAATATATGATAAGTGGTTCGAAACTAGAAAATTATACAACTATCTAATCTTGGAATAACTCCTTTTTATCAAGTTGGTTTGAGTGGATTCTATTTTATGAAAGCAACCATCTTGACTAAGACATTAAATTTATACAGGGACCATAAAATTTATTATACCATTTGTGACATGTTGCATGTGAAATGGCAGAGGAGGGGCTACTCATAATTTCTTAGGACACAGAGCACAAGCCAGGACTATCCTTAGCAAACTGGAATATATAGACAGACTATTCTTAAAGGCAATTTGTATAGGTGATGATAAATATCCCAAAGACTGCAGACTTTTTCTCATTGCTAAAAACTTGAGCAAAGTTTTTTCCTCTCAAAATTTACTGCATTGGTCCTTTTCAATAAATATTCCTCTTTTAAAGGTTCAAACAATTTTTTAAAGGTCTAACTTTTACTTTTGACTTACTTGTTAAACTTGGTTTGTCCTTCCTGAAATCACTAAACTTAAAGCCCATGATGACTGGCAGTAAAATTCAATGTGGTTTTCCTTTTCCTTCTTCTACAATGAAAACTATTTCCAGTTTAATTATTCTTCATATGGTAATTAACTAATAGGAGGAAATATCACTCCCTGACCAGACCATAAACATTCTATAATATCATGCTCAATTACTTTCCTAAGAAGCTACACAACTGGCATATTCCATATTTTGAAAGCTGTTAGCATGTACTCAGTACATGATGACAGAACCCACTCTGTGCGAGCCCTGAAGGAAATAGACCAAGATAAAATATCCAGCCAGTAACCCCAACATACTCGTAATCTTTTCAGAGTTCAAGACATGGTTACAAGAACAAGGACAACAGCAATAACAAAGCAATAAGAAACAAATAAATGACAACAAAGATAATAAACACGAGAAAGGAGTTCACTGTAGGTTGGGGTGGTCATAGAGATGACGACCAGCAGTTGGTCTTAAACAATTCTAAGAATCCAAATAGAGACTTTCTTTTTAAAGGATGCTTAAAGGTTAACAGCATAAAAACCACATTTTAGAGTGTCAGTAAAATGTGGTCATAAAATCCAGAGGCAGGGTTTTTGAAGTCTCCCGGGCTGATGTCCTGCATGGTAGAGAACATGCCTTGCAGCAAAGCAGATGCACTTGAATATTGCCCTGGGAAGAGGACTGCTCCAAAAGTTGAGAAAGAGTTTAGATTCCCTTGTTTGCATTCCACCCCTCTCTACTTGCTGAAGACTGACAACCAGAGATTTCTGAAGTGGGCATTTATCCCCTGCTAAGAACAGTTCTGGGACGATCTGTTCAAGTTGGGCCAGCTACAGAGAAACCATCTGTGGGTGACTACTTTCGCATGTAATTTTGAATACATTTGAAATAATGTCCTAGAGGCAAAATTCTCTTCTTTCTCCATCACAAGTAATCCTGAGACGAATGGGCCCCTAGAACTGAATGATTGAAATGTACAAACATTTCCAATCAGCTCTCCCTACTCTGTTTCTAAATATGTGTTACTTTCCTCCAGTTTGTACAACAACAACAACAACAACAATCCTGTACTAGATATTGTCTTATCTTTTTGCCTGTTGGGAAAAGATAAGGAAAATGGTCAGGGTCCCTCAGACATTTGGAATCTTGCCAAGCATCTGAGGTGGGATGCATGTGTGCATGGGTGTTCCTTGTTATTGTCTAATGTGATTGTGCATGTGCATCCAGCTGTTTTTTGGATTATGGACTTGAGTAAAAATGACTAACAGCACAGATGTGAGAAGCTTTGAGAGGACGCTCCAGGAAGCCATATTAGGTCGACTGTTCCTAGTTCTGAATAAAGCCTATTATTTCTTCACCCACAGCTCCAAGGACCCTTTCCTATTACCTAGCTCATAGACCTGCGTGTGAAGGGTTTGTGGCCCAGTCTGGATAACAGGCTTGAGGGGTCTGTGAGACCTAGCCCTAGCTCTATAATTGGCATAGTTGGCAGGATTCTGAGCAGGTACAGGAGCCCAAAATCCCTTGGGAGAAGGAGGAAATGTGGCTACTCTTGAATATGCTGTGCCCTATGGCCACTTTCCTGTTGAGCAGGGTCTGGTTGCTGCTATACTGCAAGTCAGCATAGACCAGGCACTAAAGTGGAGAACCCCTTTGGAGGGGGAGGAAATGTGGCTATTCTTGGGTATGTGGTGACTGAGGGCCACTTTTCTGCTGACCAGAGTCTGGCTACTGCTCACTATACTGCAAGCTGATCAAGATTTGAAGCAGAAAGCAGAGTTGTTGGAATTGCAGGTAAATGTCCTGGAGGATGACAAGCAGCGACTGGCCACCCCTGCATCTCACACCAGGGAGGACAACAAACCCAGTGGTGAGTTGGGGGAGACCGTGCATCTCCAGGCACGACCTGTCGTGCATCAGAAAGTGAAACATGAGCAGCCTATGGGACCAGGCAGACAACCAGCAGGCAATCCACAGGTGACCCAATTCACTACCTATGTCCCATATACCCAGGTTGAACTGATTGACTTGGGGAGACAGTTCTGGCAGAAACAGGGGAAGCCCCTAGCTGCTTGGCTGCTGTGGTTATGGGACCTAGGGGTGAATAGTGTGATATGCTCTGGTGAGGAGATGGAAAAATTGTCCTCCATCACCATGCACCTGTCCCTGAGGCAGTAGCTACAAAATAGCCACAGATATGCACAAAGGCCAGGTAATCCCTCCTTAATGGAATGGGTGAATGCAGCTGCCTGAACCATGTGGGCAAATGCTGGGGAACTGCCCAAGATTGTGAGTTAATGTCAAACATATGCTGAGCTGGTTCAATTAATTCGGGAGCTGGGGATGCGCAGTCTATGTTTCATGTAAACACTCATGGCCCAGATGATGAAAATTTTACAGCATGAGAGACATAGTGCTGTAAAATGCCCTGTCAATGTCCTTTGGGTCACTGATGGCCATACCGGCCCCATACATTGGTCATCCTATATATGAGGTAATGACCATGATAGCCAGCTTGGGTGAAGTAGAGGATGGAAGACAAGCAAAAGGGGTCCGAAAGGTGGCTAAGACCAAACCCCCAAGAAATGCTCAGGATTTTATCCCGAGGGGACCAAGCAAGACTAGCCATAAGCAGATGTGGCTTGACTTGCAGCAGGAGTTGATAGCAAGAAAATTGACCGGCAGCCAAATATGGTCCTTTTTGCCTTGTGATAGCAATTGCACCCTGAACAGTGTTTCACTAAACATCCAGAAACAGGTAGCAATGTATGCTCAGGGGATTTAAAGGATTTTTTAGTTGCTTCTGAGGAGGCAGATGAACTGTTCCATTTCAATTAGGGAACAGGCCAAGGTACTCGTCTTTTGGGGGCAAGTGAGAACTGGAGGCCTCACACTGAATTGGCAATACATTGTTCAAGGACAAATGTGTAGTGTGTTTTGGCACTGGTGGATACAGGAGCAGAATGTAGCCTGATATATGGCAATCCAGGTAAGTTTCCAGGGGCCACAGTTCATGTAGATGGCTATGGAGGACATACCATTGAAGTCAAAGCTGTGTCATTGCCATTGGAACTAGGATCATTGCCCCCTCATGTATATACTGTATATATATCCCCAGTAGCTGAATACATCTTGGGTATTGATGTACTTTATGGTTTGCGCCTGCAAACAACAGTTGGAGAGTTTTGGCTGCAAATATGGACAGTAAAGCCTGTGTTACAGGAATATACTAAACATGACCCATGGGTGTTACCCAAGCCAAGATGTGTAGGTAATGTAAAGCAGTATCGCCTACCGGGAGGACATGCAGAGATAGGTGCCACTATATTGGAGTTAGAGAAAGGTGGCATTATTCATCCAGCTCATAGCCCATTTAATGCTCTGGTATAGCCAGTAAAAAAACCTGATGGTACCTGGAGAATGACTGTAGACTATTGAGAACTAAACAAAGTAATGCCTCCTTTGCATGCAATAGTGCCTTCAGTCCATGATTTGATGGATCAGCTGAAGATGCATCTGGGAACTTATCATTATGTATAAGACCTTGCAAATGCTTTTTTCTCTATTCCAATCTTGGCTGAGAGCCAAGATCAGTTTGCCTTCACCTGGGAAGAGAGACAGTGGACCTTTCAAGTATTGCCCCCAAGGTTATCTGCATAGCCCAATCATCTGTCATGTTTGGTGGCTGGGGACCGAGCCAAGTGGACTAGGCCCAGCACGGTTACAATGTTTCACCACATTGTTGACGTATTACTAACCTCTGATTCTCTTGCAGATTTAACCCAGGCAGATCCAATGCTGCTAAGTCATTTGGAACAATGTGGGTGGGCCATGAACACAGCCAAAATGCAAGGACCTTTTCTTATTACCTAGCTTGTAGAACTGTATGTGAAGGGTTTGTGACCCAGTCTTCACAACGAGCTCGAGGGGTGCAGATTTAACCCAGGCAGATCCAATGCTGCTAAGTCATTTGGAACAATGTGGGTGGGCCACGAACACAGCCAAAATGCAAGGACCTTTTCTTATTACCTAGCTTGTAGAACTGTATGTGAAGGGTTTGTGACCCAGTCTTCACAACGAGCTCGAGGGGTCTGTAAGGCCTAGCCCAAGCTCTACACTGCCATTTTAAGGGTAGCTCTGTGGTTAATCAACTCTAGCTCTCAATGTTGATTCTCAAGTTGTATGTGGGACCAAACTAAGGTGGCGAGGTCTAGAGTAACTTAACAAAACAAGCATTATGAACAAAGTTCTGTGGGTTAAATGTGGTATATTCCCCAAAATTTTGTATACCAGAAACTTGACACCCATTATTACAGTGTTAAGAGGGTATGGAATCCTATTATGTAATTGAAACCTAGGGCTTTCATGAGGTAATTAGATTGTGAGGACTATGTACCTTGAATGTATCAATCTGTTCATGGAGTAATGGGTGTGTTTCTGATGCCTTTAAAAGGAGAGCAAGTGAGGAGCTTAGCTCTTGCTCTTAATTTGACTTTGCCTAGGTAAAAGGAGTTGTGATTACAGAGTTATTCAATAATGTGACTGAGCATAGTATGAGATTAGTATTCCCTAATACTGTTTGAAATATAAATTGATATAATCTTATTATAGAGCAATTTGGCAATATATGTTTAAAGATTTAAAAACATGTACACCAGTTTACTATAATTCTAAACTCTGTAAAAAGTGTTATCCACTTGAATAGAAATCCCTTCAGGAGAGAAATATATATATATAAAAAAAGTAGTTATCTATGGATGGCGAAATTATGAATGATTGCTCAAAATGTCTAACTCATAGTCCATAGCTTGTTATTCAAGGGATCTATTAAATGGTGCTGTTTTTTCCCATTTTTATTTTCACTAGGCCTACACATACACACATGCACACACATGCACACGCACACACCCTTCCTGAAAGAAGACAAGAACCTTCTAACAAAACAGTTTCAAGCACTTCCTTTCTGAATGAACAAGTGGTTTGCAAGACGTCTCTGCACCTAAGTTCTTGAGCCATACCTTTCAGCCGTAACTGGCTTAGATCTTATCTTCCCTCCCATTATAAACAATATTCCATACTTGATATAAAACTCTAAAAGGATGCAATGGTAGTATTGCATTTATTATGAACAGTCATAATCATTACTATTTATATTTATCTAAAATCATTTTCTATTTTTTATCTTCAACCACATTTGCTTTGGTATTATTAGATGCATGCACCTATTAATATAACTGTACCCCACAGATTAAATACCAACTATGGAAATATTTTATTTACATCAAAAGTTGTGTCTTATTTATAATATTGTAATCTAGCCCTATACTATATTAAATTAATATCTATTAATATCAATTTATATTATAAATTATAAATATATTAATATATGTAATGTTAATACATTACAGATTATATTTTATATGTGCTATTATATTACATATAACATATATTATATATTAATACTATATTTAATAACATTATTTAAATATTATTTTATTACTAAAATATTAATATTAATGAAACATTATTTGTTTAAATTATAAATACTATTTGTTTAAGTTAAAATACTATTTTACTTAGTAGCATTTTATTAAAATCAGCCAGTTAATTTATAGCACCTAGTCTAGTTTCCACTTTGATCAGAATGTGAGTATTTGATCTATAATTATAATTTCTGTGTAAAGATAAAGATGTGTGGCCTGGGAGCTCTGGTAGTGGGTAACAAAATCAAGATGATGATGACAGGGGTTGAGGTAAATTTCCAGGAAAGTCAGCTACAGAAGAAGCACTTCGTATAACCACTTCATTTTTGGTAATTATTAGAGCATACATACTTTCTAAATTATTAAGCCCTTGATATTCAAACTAAAAAGTATTTAATGTACTCTATCCTAAAATATATATATAAACCACATATACGAATCATATATTCTGTACCAGAATATTAGCTCTAGAAAGTACCATCAAAATTATCTATTCTCAATATTTCTTTTACAAGTAAGAATACATACTCATGTAACTAATACTAGATAAAGGTGTAGAAACCAGACTCTGCAACTCCAGTTCAGAGGATTTTCTAAATGTATGAGAAAATATGCTAAACTTAGGAGGTACTTAAATTAGAGCTGACGCCAAGTAATTTCAAAATCAACAAACAAATGCAGATCTTCTTTTCATTTTGTGCCCGGCATGTGCCATACGCCTAATGCTACGATCTGTTGTGAATTATATGAATATCAAAGAATTATGGAAGATCTACTAAGCTCTGTGTTCTCTTTAAATATTTAATCTGTTTACTCTTTACAACCTCCTTTAAAATGACACATTACAATCCCTCTCCTATAGATGGAGAAACTGAGACTCACAGATCCAAGTCACAAAGTTAATAAATACAGAATTTTACCAAATTGTCTGATTATAAAAGTCTAAGCTCTCCCTATAGCATCTGGAGGCATCTCTGTGAAACTCTTTAGTAAAATATTTGGTGTAAGAGTTATACATGATTGTGTTATCTTAGAGGGAGTAATAAATGTCATCCTAAAGCGAGATGTCTAACTGGTCAGCTAAAGGGCTGGTATTTGTTCTTAACTTATTCAACATGCTTGAGATAGGAAACAAATGACACATCAAAATAAGGTAATTTTAAGAAGGTTTATTGACACAAACATTAAACAGAGATACAGACTAAGTATAGCAGAACTGCAAAGGAATCTGGGCTAGCAGCAGTGAAGCTGTTACCAAGCCTGGAGTCTAAGGCAGGAGTAGAGGGAGTGGTGATCACCACCACTTAGGGGTCACTGAGAATAAACTGATTCCAAAGGCAGTGGCTGGTACCTGCAGGCAACCTCATAGGAAGGCATCCAGGGTTTTAATACCCCACGGTCATTCTCATTCTCCCCTCCGATGGTCCAGAAGTTTACTTGATAACAAACTGATTGCAAGCAAACAAAGTGACGGAGTGTCAGCAAAGCAATGCTAACTCAGACTTCATTAGTAGAAAAAACGGCATTCAGAATAAGGAGGGGGCTGGGACACAGAATTTTGCAGTGGTCATGTAGCAGATTTTTGCTCATTTTTTCAGAAATTCATTTTAAGAAAAACATTGAAAAAAAATGTACCACTTTGAAAGAAATAGCACCTGTAGAGTAAATAGTCTGGAAAAGGTTTGACACAAAAGATGGAAAAAGAGTTGTTACAGAGGGAAAAGAAAAGGAAAAATGTGCTGTAGACAAAGTATATTAACAAGCCTTTCAGATGACCTTAAGCAAAAAATAGAGATCTTGACTCATTTAGCCAATCCCTGGAATCATGGCTTTACTAGGAACACAGTGTTTACTTCTGGTCACCCCAATTACATGCCCCCAAGACAATCTCACCAAGGTTAAAAGGAGTGAAGGAAACAAAGGTAGCTCAAGGAGAGGATGTGGGCAGAGAAGAACAACATATTCACTACAGGTCACGAGTGCTGTCCTTAAATGATTCTCACGAGAAAGGAGAATTAGAACTGGTCTAAGTAGGTTCATAGGACTTAAACTGGGCCATTATAAGGAGTTAGATATTGACTGAATTATTTAAATCTATAAATAAAATGGGGGTGAGGCACAGGTCACTACAAATGTTTCAGGAAAGACTAAGAAAAATTTTAGAATATTCTATAGATAGAAACTTCTGTGTCTATTTTAACGATTGGGAGCCTAGAAATCTTTCCATCTCTAAAGGTCTCTGTGTGGTCTATTAGAGAGCAATCTTGAAAACACAGTATTTTTAAAAAAAATTTATTGAGTATTTAAAATCCCTTTTCCATCTTCATAGTGTATCCCCAGTGTTCGACATGTGAGAGAGGACCCTCCTGCTTCAGGCACAATGATTTGCCAAGTTCCATCTCTAAAGGTCTCTGTGTGGTCTATTAGAGAGCAATCTTGAAAACACAGTATTTTTTAAAAAAATTTATTGAGTATTTAAAATCCCTTTTCCGTCTTCATAGTGTATCCCCAGTGTTCAACATGTGAGAGAGGACCCTCCTGCTTCAGGCACAATGATTTGCCAAGAACCAGTGAGTGATTCATTAGAAAGCACAAAATATACATAAACTCACTTAACGAGTAGGCTACAGGCATAGGAAACAGAGAAAGAAATGTTTTCTCTCTTTATGTCAAAGAGAACTCATCACTTTGTTCTTTGCTGAAAGAAAGGTAGAGAATTAAAGCAGTCATCAGCACTGCATAACATCCTGCAGTTCCCCCAAAGCAAAAGGCTTTGGTAAAACATTTAAAGGGATTACTTCTCATCTCAGTATTACTTTTGAATAAGTGCTCTAGCGGTCCAAAAGAACTTGTGCTCTTATGTTCTACTTGCAAACAAAACAAAACAAAAATAGGCAAGGACATCACTTCACTACTTTGTAAAGAATTTAGACCGAATTAAAAAAGAGCAAGGCAGTTTCATGGTCAAAGAATCAAGTGTTTGTTCACAAAGCAATTATAACTAAGACTAAAGTTAAGGATGCACTTGAAAGAAGAAAAGGTGAGGGCTTGATATTTGGCGTATTTTTTTAAAGTTCATTAAAGATTAAGAGAAGAGTTAATACTTGATAAGTGTGCATAATTATACACTACTGTTTTCCATATAACAGTTTCTTAATTGATTGCATCTTATCTTTAACTATTAGCTATCCTTCAGCAATGTTGGTATAAATGCACTGTGCATTCTTGGGATTTTAAAGAGTTATAAAAATGACTTAGATTGTTTATGACATGCATTTATTAATTATTTCCAAATGTAAACATCCATGAACAAATAGAAAATATATTTGGTTTTCTACCAAAATATCCTATGATAAGATACTTAACTGTTCATATACTTTGTCAAGTGGTGATGATAAATCATTTCCCTAATTCATAGATTTTGGAGGACTAACTTAGGTTTACAATGATGAAAATTCAGTGACCTTCTCAGATAAAATATTTATAAATATTTCTAGATATTACTATTAGTATAAAACTACTATTGGCTGAATTTCTCTGGGAATAGAATGTTCTAGTTAATCTAATTTTCTGTTGAACTAAGCATTAATGGATAAAGCCATTCTATTTCTGTACACATTGTTAAAATGGTTTATAAAGTCTTTAGGAGCATTTTTTTTTTTTACCAAAACAGTCCAGTGAATATAAATGACCCTCTATATGATAAGTTACATTTTGATGATACATATGCAGTATTTATAAGATATAGAAAATTGAACTAAGCCTCTATTGACACCAATTGAAATAATTTGTTTATTGATTATCCCTGAATAAAATTGTCTTTATCAATGTCATCTTTCTTTTAAGTTAATTTGAAGGAATTCCATGGAATATTAAGAAAAACGAAATTATAGTAAATCTCATAATACAAAAAAATAGGAATGTGTGCAGAGGAGGAAATGCTTTATCTTTATGTTTCATAAAGATAAAATGTCTATTCTATTATAGCTTTCAACAGACAAACAAAATATGAGGGCTTAAACTTATTTTCTGCCTTTTCTTTACTTAAATGTTGATGTTAAAAACTATTTTTCTACACTTTAGTAGGCAGCTAACATCTGATTTAACTGAATATGCAGATTAGAAATTTGTCCCCAATGTCTGACCTTTCTAACATTATTTAACTTGTTCAGGATAAGGCATTATCAGCAGAAAGGTAATGAGTGCTAGTTCTTTTCCTAGTTCATGATGGCTACGTATTAATTCATTAATCTTTAGATCATGGACCAAAGGAAAAACATTTCTGCTTCTGGATAGCATGTAGAAAGCTGGAAAGAACATTGCTCTCATCCTAACAATGTGATAAAGTCAAATAAACTACAAAACCGTAACTTGTCTTGAGCCCATCAGAATGCTGAGGTTGTAATTCAACCAAATTACTTGATTTCAAAAAAGTAATATGTGCATGCAACAAAAGATGGGACACAAAAACCAGCTCATCTTGGTCAAAGCACTGAGGAAAGAAGAGACTGCTTAGCAGGTGCATTAAAAACAAAATAAGAAAAAAACGTCAGCTGAAGTTTTATGGAATTATTAAAGGCTAAGGATGAGCTAGCTTCCATGCATGACTGGAAGAACTGGGGGCCCAGATACTCTCTTTCAAGCTCTTTTTTCATGAACCTTCCTTAGTGACTCACTAGACAGTCTGGGCCAGACCAAAATGAGTTCCTCTAGCTGGTACAAGATTAGCAGAAAATGACCCGTAGCAGCTGGGGGGAAAGATACAAATGCTACCTGCTTTCTCTAGATTTTTTTCTCCTACAAAACAAAAGCTTACAGCTCCTGGAGGTGGGGTAACAACCTATCACCTTAGGGACTGAAAAAGACCCATTGTCACTGTGGAAAGGGCAGAAGAAAAATCCTTCTAAAAAATCATCCTGAGCCTGGAATCCTATATCTATACCCAATTTGAGGTCTGCTTTCACGGTGTAGGACCAGAGAGTACTTATAAGAACCAGCCATAGATCGAGAACATAGTTTGGCTGAGATGAAGAAAAAGAGTAAGAATGATGTGAAAGTGCTTTCCCCCTCCCCAGGAGACTGAGTACATAGGAACTATCTAAGTTGAGGATGAACCTGGACAAGAGAGAACCCTTGCCAGTTACCACCACTAGCCCAGAATCCTGCAACAGGCAAGAGCAGCCTACCACGGGGGGAAGGGGCGAGAGAACCCTTTTGTAGTGCAGGTTTGCAGAGATTATGAAAGTTGACAATGGATCACAAACACTGAGAAAAAACAGAAACCAAAGTGGAAGCACTTCAGCCCCCAGTCTGAGCATGACATAGCAGTCATCCAAAAAGAATGTGAAGCCTGTGGCAAACTGAAGTAATAGCAACAGCAAAACCCAAACTGTGTTCAGCTGAAAATGTCCAAATAACCCAAAAGAAGGCAGGAAAGGGGAGACAGAAGAATCAAAGCAAAGGGAAGAGAAAGCAAACATATCATAATGTGGTAGGAATAATTCCAAACATTAATTATTACATTAAATGTAAGTGATCTAAACAAACCAGTTAAATTGCAGACATTGTCAAAAAGGATAAGAAAAGAAATAATCCAAATATATTCTTGCTATAAGAAGTTGGTTCATATAGTGATATAAATAAGTTAAAAGTAAAAGGATGGAGAAAGATATATCATGGAAACACTAATGTAAAGAAAACCGAAGTGCCTAAATGAACATTAAATTAGACTTCAGAACAGAGAAGTTTACCAGGAATGAAGAGATATAGAACATAATAACCAAAAGGTCAATCCACCAAGGAGATACAAAAATGCTATTATTGTATATACCAAGCAGCACTTCAAAATACATGAAGCCAATTACATATCCTTGAAGAAATGTCTATTCAAGTACTTGCCCATTTCTGAATCAGGTTTTGTTGTTGCTGTTGTTTTAAGAGTTCTCTACATATTCTGGATATCAATTCTTTATCAGATATGTAATTAGCAAATAGTTTCTCCATTCTGTGGGCTGCCTTTTTACTTTGTTGTTGTGATTTTTATGCACAATTTTAGTTTTGATTTTCATGAAGTTCAATTTGTCTATTTTTTCTTTTGTTGAATGTGCCTCTGGTGTCCTACCTGAGAAATTACTGACACATTCAGTGTCAGGAAGATTTTTTCCTATGTTTTCTTCTAAGAATTTTATAATTTTAGGTCTTACATTTGGGTCTTTGATTCATTTGGCATAATTTTTTTATGCGGTGTTAGGAAAGGGTTCAATTTCCTATTTGCATGTGGATATCCAGTTTTCCCAACACCATTTGTTGAAAAGACTGGCCTTTCCTCATTGAATAATCTCAGTATCCTTGTCAAAAATCATTTAACCATATATGTGAGTGTTTATTTCTGGGCTTTCTATTCTATTAAATGTTCACCAATCATTAGAGAAATGCAAATCAAAACTCCAAGGAGATAGTACCTCATATCCATTAGGATGATCATTATCAAAATAACAGAATGTAAAAAGTGTTGGCAAGGATTGGAGACAGTGGAACCCTTGTGCACTGTTAGTGGGAATGTAAAGTGGTACAGCCATTGTGGAAAACAGTATGGCAGTTCCTCAGAAAATAATATATATAAAATTAACATATGATGCAGCAATTAAATTTCTGGGTATTTACCCAAGAGAATTGAAAGCAGGGTCTTGAAGAGATATTTGTCCACCCATGTTCATCGCAGCATTGTTCACAATAGCTAAAATGTGGAAGCAATCCAAGTATCCATTGACAGATGAATGGCTAAGCAAAATGTTGTGTATTCATACAATGGAATATTATTCAGCCTTAAAAAGAAAGGAAAGTATGGTATATGCTATGACATGGGTGAATCTTGAGGACATTATGCTAAATGAAATGAGCCAGTCATAAAAAGACAAATACTGTATTATTCTACTTATATGAGATAGTTAGAGTAGTCAAAATCATAGAGACAGAAAGTAGAATAGTGGTTTCCAGGGGCTCGAGAGAGGAAGGAAAGGAAAGTTAATATTTAGCAGCACAGAATTTCAGTTTTACAAGATGAAAGTAGTTACGGAGATAGATGGTGGTGATGGTTGCACAACATTATGATTGTATTTAATGCCATTGAACTGTATGCTTAAAAATGATTAAGATGGTAAAGATCTTATACAACTGAAAAAACCAAAACACAGATCCAGCGTTACAGTTGGAGATTTCAACACTGCTCTCTCACTAGTCAATAGAAAACATGGAAAGAAAATCAATAAGAGATAGATGTGTTGGAGAATGATTTAAAAACATGTTTTAAATCTAATTATCTTACAGATAAGAAATATCAGAACTGAGGTATTGGTTAGCTTATGTTTCCACATTATCTCCTTGTAGAATTAGCAAAGTATCTGTCAGTTATCCTTTTGCTGAATTAGGCAATAAAATCAATTACATACACACACACATTTTCTCTTGAAAATAATTCTGATAAATACAGCTTTCTCTACATCATTAGAGTCCAAATGAGTCCCAGGGTAACAGGTGTAAATCCATCCCTTTCTCTTCCCAGCGTGGGGCAGCTTCAGTCCTGCATGGACTAGAAAGTGCATGTGTCTCACTTCTTGAAAGGCCTTACCATTGCTCTCCCACCTCACTCTTCCAGTAGGGGTGGGGTTGGGGGGGTGTTCCTCCAGGAAAGAGATAGGTCTCATTTATCTTCTTTGCTGGAAAATGTTGCAAAGATGGGGTGGAGGAATCTAACTCGGTCCAATGGATTCAAACAGCTAAATGATGTGATTGCAACACTCACCCAACAGGGGCAGCCAGAGTTCAATTGTGCTATGATCCTCCTTGAGAATCTATGAATGCCCTTATGCAGATACCTTCATGGTGGTCCTCAAGAAAAATAAAAACAAAAACAGACCTTTTCTTAACTGTGGTACTGAGACACACTCTTTTAAACTTGATTCTACAAACTATAAATGCATTTTTTTTCTGTTTCAGTCTCCTCTGTCAGGAATCTTATCTTTGACCACTTGCTAAGTGAATTAATTCCTTTGCTTGAAATAGGAAGGAGGAGGGTTTCCCGTTTTTGTTGCTGTTGTTTATGTACGGTCATACAAAAATACGTGAGTGCATTTTGTACTAATTACACCACTTTGGGCAGCATGTCAGATGGCTGAGTTTTGGTTGCTGTTGGCCATTTTACAGCAACTTTATAGAAAATATTTCAATCGACAGCCAGTTCTGCTGAAAAAATGAGAGAAGTGAGAAAACCCTAAGACTAAGAAAAACAGCAGAGCTTAGATTTTAAATATTTATTAAAGAGTGGCTGCATTAGGGAAAAAAGGTATTATTGGCCAGAGGAAATATAAATAGGAGAAGCACATAACACAAACCCTCCCACCACCCTAACTACGCACTAGCACAAAATGTACCTCTTTATCATTTATAAATTATTAACCATTTTTAAAATTGGGTTCTCTGGGGGCCAGCCCGGTGGCGCTCTGCGCTAGTGCGCCGCTTGGGAAGCGTGGTTGCGCTCCCGCCGAGGGTTCGGATCCCACATACAGACCGGTTCCCGCTCACTGGCTGAGCGAGGCACGGGGGCAACACTGAGGGTTGCGATCCCATTGCCGGTCCCGGTCCGGTACGGGGGCGACACTGAGGGTTGCGATCCATTGCCGGACACGGAAAAAGACAAAAAAAAAAAAAATTGGGTTCTCTGTTCTCTACTAAGTTGTAAATTAGGCTCATTTACATAATATCTTCTTGAGTTTCATGATGTGTACACTCTCCAAATGACTTAAACGTGCTGATGCCAGAGGTAGGGAGATGCAGCGATTGAGAATACAAAATCTCTATTCTAAATTTTTTTTAAAAAAGTATAACAAAAATAGAGAGAAGTTCCACCATCAGTTATATTTAGAATTAGAATTATAAATAAGTATCTACATACTCCCTAGAATAAGAGATACTAGTTAAACATAGAAGAGAAAATAATCAAAGCTAAGCAGAAACATCATGAAACATCTGCACCTGTTGCATTTTGCAAAGTGTATAATACATGGGTGTGTTAACTTTCTGCCCTATTTCTCTTCTACCACTGGTTAATTTTGGAAGCTGAATTTTAATACTTTTTAGCCAGGATTTCTGGTCAGGAAAATAGAATCATCATACATGAAAAAGAGGCTTGGATTCTCACTTATGTATAATTCATTGAAAAGTACAGAAAACACTGAGCAAAATAAGGAAATGATATAAACAGAAAGGCATGTCTATATGGATACATTTAACCATTTTACATTCATGTTCTATAATGGCACCAAATTTGAAAATCTGCATTCACTATTCTGAAATTACTGGTCTAGCTTATGAAATAACTCATTTTTAGTAAACAATTTCAGTAATACATTGTTTAATGAAAATAATGATTGTTATCTCTAATTTATAGCAGTCCTCTAGTGCAGAATCATCTTAACGGGAATTAAAAGTGCTTGCTTCATGAAACATGGTTCATAAACTGTGTATATCTTAATTCCAACTAAAGAACAAAAGGTACCAATCTTTGCCACACAGCTTTTATGCAGTTCTTGACAAAAGCATATGCTTAACTCAGCAAGTTGAATAAAGGATTATAATCAAGATTCTCCTGTGGAAAAATGCCAGTGACTTACAAGTATCAATTGGGGACAGAGGCAGCATTGGAAGAATTGCTGGCAAATGGAACCGAAGCAACAAAAAATAAAGAGGAAAGGGTATGCTGTAACTTAAACTAGAGTGAAGCAAAACCTTACTATTTTTTCCTAAGAAAATAGGGCCAAACATTATTTCATATTGCCCTGCTTTCCACCCTGGCCTCCTACTCCGTCTGCCATGGCAGGACTACGTGTCCTTTGCCTCGGGTTGACAAAGAGCTGTTCTTTTGTTTCTAATTAAAACAGTCAAGGACATTACTGATTAAAGGTGGGGAAGCAGAGAACTGTTTTCATTTTATTCCAAATTAGTTTACACTCACCCAAGATCAAAGGAAACCCAGACCTGAGGAAAAAAACAGACTACAAACAGTAATTTGTTGACCTGATACTATTTCCTGGAAGTAAAATTACTGTGGCCCTTTGGAAGGCTGGCTCATCAACCATGACACCGTCGAGAGATCTTCTAGCCAGGGAATGTCTCAGGGTTCCCTGTTTCTGAGAGTACATTTTGAAAACAAGATTTTAATAATATAACATTCAGTCAGGATATTCTCAAAGGTCCATACAGATGTGCATTCACATTGAAATATATACGTGAG
>NW_007734317.1:44204-46350 GCF_000696425.1 Galeopterus variegatus | reverse complement strand
CCCTGTTTCTGAGAGTACATTTTGAAAACAAGATTTTAATAATATAACATTCAGTCAGGATATTCTCAAAGGTCCATACAGATGTGCATTCACATTGAAATATATACGTGAGCGTGCACACACACACACACACACACACACACACACACACACACTTTGCCCTGTATTTGCTTGACTGGGGTTTTTGGTTGTGTGTATCTCATTAGGGAAGACCTCTGCTGTTAAAAGCTCAGTCACTCAGTAGGATGTGCTAGTAAAACAGCCTCCTTCAGAGTCTACAATTATGTCCACTTTCTTAACTGTATTCAAAATATCAGGCCGTTTTTCATAGAATCCATTATTTTTATGATATTTCCTCTTTTTTCTATTTTTTTTTTAGAGCAGTGATAAAGCCTACTCATCTAAAGTCCTAAAACTGTCAACTACTTTTCCTTTGACTCCAGATATCGGATACAAAGTAGAATGAAGACAGAGGATTGGAGAAAAACATAAAAGTGAACATTTGGGGTTTAGAATTATTTAGAAAGTTTGACCTAAAATAAGAATGGCCTAAAGCAGACATGTACGCATGTAACAGAAATACTGAATGCTTCTTCCTGATCCTAAGTGAAGCCATATGTATCACAACTTAGTCACATTTTTCATGAAATTCATGATAATTTTCAAAATGAATACTTACTTGGTAAGATATATGGCTTTTTAAAATGCACCTGATATTTACGCTTAAATGTTAAATTGGAAGATGAAGATGAAGTCAATGTACTCTCACTAGTTGTTTAATAGTTATGGGTGAGCAAAACTGTAGTTATCTACTTCCCACTCTAATGAGAAAGGACAAATCCATGCATTCACCAAGACTCTAATGCATTCAAGTATCAGGGCTCTGGGAACAGACTTTTGAAAAATAAGAAGCCCAATAAATATGCATAAAAATATTTTAATTAGAATTAGTATTACATAGAGTGTTTAAATTGCTTGGTGATCTCTTAGATCTTCTCTGTTTGGTAATGTTTAGAGCGGTTTCTCTCCCAGAGAATTTTTGAATTGAAGCTGAAGAGTTCAATTAATATTTCATGCTATCTATTTTGTATCTTCTTCTGTACTCAGAACAGATAAACAGAGAAAGTGAAAGAAAAAGAGGAAATTAAGGAAAAGCCTATGAAACTTCATCCAAAATTTAACAGAGCTATTTTTTTAATTAAAAAGTAGCAGAATTTATTATGTTTCTATTTTTTTAATGTTAACACTAATACATTTTTGTGGCATACAGTTTATCTTTTTAATACATGCACATACTACACAATGACTCATTTAGGGTAGATAGCATAGTTTTATATTCTGTAGTCCACCACTTCTCTGATAACCATTATTCTACTCTCTAATTTTATTAGAACCACTGTTTGTTTGTTTTTTTAAGATTCCACACGAGTGAGTCCATGTGGTATTTGTCTTTCTGTGCCTGACTCTCTTCACTTCACATGATGGCTTCCAGTTCCATTTATGTTGTGGCAAATAATAACATATAATTAGGTAGTATTCCATTTTGTGTATGTGTGTGTGCATGTGTGTGTGTATATATGTATATATATATATACATATATACACACCACAGTTTTTTAATCCATTCATCCATTGATGGACATTTAGATTGATTCCATCTCTTGGATATTCTGAAGTACGTTGAGATGAACATGGGAGTGCAGGTGTCTTTTTGATATATTGATTTAATTTCCTTTGGGTATATACCCAGTAGTGGGATAGCTGAGTCGTAAGGTAGTTCTCTTTTTAGTTCTCTGAGGAAACTCCATGTTTTCCACAATGGCTCCACCAATTTATATTCCCACCAACAATGTAGGAGAGTTCCTTTTTCTCTGCATCCTCTAAAACATTCATTATATTCGGTCTTGTTAATAATAGCTATTCTCATTGGGATGAGATGATATCTCATTGTGGTTTTAATTTGCATTTCCCTGATGATTAGTGATTTTGAGCATTTTTTCATGTCATTGTTGGCCATTTGTATGTTTTCTTTTGAGAAATATCTGTTCACTTCCTTTGCCCAAAACAAATAACTGGGTTGGTTTATGGCTGAGTTGTTTGAGTTCCTTACATATTCTAGATAGTATTCCCTTGTCTGATGTGTAGT
>NW_007734317.1:39417-43729 GCF_000696425.1 Galeopterus variegatus | reverse complement strand
TGGCTGAGTTGTTTGAGTTCCTTACATATTCTAGATAGTATTCCCTTGTCTGATGTGTAGTTTGCAAACAGTTTTTCCCATTCTGTAGCTTGTCTCTTTACTTTGTTGATAATGTCACTTGCTGTGTGGAAGATTTTTAGCGTGATGTAGTTCTGTTTGCATATTTTTGCTTTAGTTGCCTGTGCCTTTGTAATCTTACTCAAGAAAGCGCCATCCACTTTCATTTCATGTAGTGTTTTATGTAGTCTTTGATCCATTTTGAGTTGATTCTTGTGTAGGATGGGAGATAGGCGTCTAGTTTCCATCTTCTGCATGTGGATATCCAGTTTTCCCAGTACCTTTTATTGAAAAGGCTGTCCTTTCCCCACTATATACTCTTGGTACCTTTGTCAAAAATCAGTTGGCTGTAAGTGTGTGGATTTATTTCTGGCTTCTCTGTCCTGTTCCAGTGGTCTATTTGTCTATTTTCATGTCAGTTTTGGTTACTATAGCTTTACAGTGTATTTTAAAGTCAACTTTGATCTTTTTGTTCAAGATCATTTTAGCTATATGAGGTCTTCTGAGTTCCATACAAATATTAAGATTGCTTTTTCTATTTCTGTGAAGAAATTATTGGTATTTTGGTTATTGGTATTTTGATAGGGATTGTATTGAATGTGTAGATGGCTTTGGGTAATATGGACATTTTGATGATACTAATTCTTTTGACCCATGGACATAGAATATCTTTCCATTTATTTGCGTATTCTTCAATTTTTTCAGTTATCTTAAAGAAACAAGACAATTGTCTTTGCTTAAGTATGACTTGTTTTTCTATCTTTCATTTTTTAATAGAGAAATAGAATATAGCACTAAACTTATATATCTTTTAACTTATTTAAAGATAATGTTTCTTTTATTTTCATTTTTTTTTCTGGTTTTTAAGGAAAGCATTAAAAGTAACTCAAATGTATATAAGTTCCCATTGTTTTCCATCCTGTGTTCCAAATCTCTGTGCTAAATAATGGTGCTAGGAAGCTTAGCAAGTTCTAAATGAACTCAGAGAAAGAGAAGCTGTTATGACACTATATTAGCTTCCTATTGCTGAAATAAAAAAAATACGACAAACGTAATGATTCGAACAACAGAAATCTATTATCAGAGATCCAATACAGCTTTCACTGGACTAAAATCAAGGTGTTCTGGCTCTCAGGAGAGGATTATTTCCAGCTTCCAGGAACTACCACATTCTTTCTATTATCAGAGATCCAATACAGCTTTCACTGGACTAAACTCAAGGTGTTCTGGCTCTCAGGAGAGGATTATTTCCAGCTTCCAGGAACTACCACATTCTTTAGCTTCTGGCCATCTTCTGCTGTCTTCAAAGCAACTTCAGGTCCTGTAACTCTCACTCTTTGAAGCTCTTGTCCTTCTTCTGTCACATCTCTCTCTCTCTGGACTAATCAGGAAAGATTTCCTGCTGTTAAGGGAATATGTCATTAGATTGTGCCCACCCAGATAATCCAGAATGTTCTTCCCATCTCAAGGACTTCATTACACCCTCCAAGTCCTTTTTTCCACGTAAGATAATATTTTCACAGGTTCTCATTATTAAGGCAAAGACATGTTTGGGGATCCATTCTTCTTTCTCAAGCAGGCTTTTAAACGATGATAAATTTTTTACTTTGGATTCTAAGTTTCTTTTTTTTTTTTTCCTTTTTGTCTTTTTTCATGACCAGTAACGGGATCGCAACCTCCAGTGTCGCGCCCGTACCGTGACCGGCAACGGGATCGCAACCCTCAGTGTCGCGCCCGCACNTTCTTTTTTTTTTTTTTCCTTTTTGTCTTTTTTCATGACCAGTAACGGGATCGCAACCTCCAGTGTCGCGCCCGTACCGTGACCGGCAACGGAATCGCAACCCTCAGTGTCGCGCCCGCACCTCGCTCAACCAGTGAGCAGACCGGTCTCTATATGGGATCTGAACCCTCTGCGGGAGCTCTGCCACACTCCCAAGTGCTGAACTCTACTGAGTGCGCCACTGGGCTGGCCCCAATGGATTCTAAGTTTCTAAGTGAAAAAGTAGATTGGGTTTGATGAGTGCAGAGGACTACTGGGGGGAAAATTACTGTAGTTTGAGGCTATCTTTACAGTGGAACAACACTGATGCATTAATGTTTCACAATTGAAAACAATTTTTCTAGGGAGCGAAAACCTATGTAAAGGTTATTTATGTAGAATTATAGGTACTGAAAGGTATTTAGGGAAGAAGTAATTTGTACAATCTTCAGTTTAAAATGTAACAAGAAGATTTCTTTTATATTGTATTTCTTTTTAAATTTTGGCTGCATCATCTAATTAGCTACTTTAGACTGTATGTAGAGAGAAAAACAATGTCCAACAATAAAAGATGCCATGACAACAAATAATTGTAATTAAAAGTGAAGAACAGACTCAGTCCCCATGGAATTGTGAATTTCTTCCATTCAGATTTTCCTATATTGATGACCAGCTATGTAATTTGATGATTACATTCACAGGACTTTCTTTTTAACTTTTTAAAACTTTACTTCTCCACAGCATTTAGTACATATGAAAGGAATAATGTTAACAAATAGGTAGGTGAGTTGCTCCCCAGCTACAAAACACATTTTTGAAAATTTAAGGCCACTGAAATGTTTCATAAGAAAAAAAAAAATCTTTTATATTTTATCAATTTATTTGATATACCTGAGAATATACAGTACATCATTCATTTTGCTGAATTCTAAGACAAGGTTAAATTAAATATAATTATGTATTGATTTTTTTCATTCTTTAGTCAAAAAAAATTAAGGAAACATGACTTTGAGCATTTTAGAGTTTAATGAGGGACACTGATACCAATACAGTGTGAATGCTGTCAAGATTTCCAGCCATGGAAATTATAGAGGATAACATTAAATAATGGATTAACTATACTAGAACATACACAAAATAGAAAGATATAATCACATATTTTTGGAAATACAGCAGACGAAGCAACTAATCTGCTTGAGAGAGTCGTGCAAGGTTTCTCAGAGAGTTGGCACTTTCACCATCCTCAGTAACCTCAGAGAAATAAGAGAAGATAAGGCAGCCATCAAACAAGTGGATGCGAAAGACATCAGAAAATGGACAAGGTCTCAGAAATTGCATACGTGAAAGAAAAGAAACACTCAGTATGACTGGAGGATAAAGTTGAGAAAATCTCATGTGATACGCAGTTTAAACTTGAAGCATTCGTATATCAAAGGGAAAGAATTAGAATGTTAGAAAATCAATCAGTCTAGAAGATCCAGTATTCACATAATTGGATTTTCAGAAAGAATACAGTACAATGATTGAAAATAGATGCAGACTAAACTAAATTTTTTTGAAACTTCAGATCACTAAGGAAAATCGAAGAGCCTATAGCTTCCAAAGAGAAAGAACAAATACGTACAAGTTTAATCAATTCCACTGGCGTTTCTACCAATCACTAGTACTAGAATACAGTGAAGCAATGCCCTCTAACTACTGGAGGAAATTTGCCTTCAACCTATAGTTCTATACCCTACCAAACTCTCACCAAAAATAAGAGTAGAATGAAGACATTAAAAGACGTTAAAAGATCAGTGACTTCAAAATTCCAAGGGAAAATGATTTCTAACTTAGAAATCTCTACCTGTATTTATAAACATTCAAGTTTAAATTGAGAATAAAAGCACTTTCATACCCACAGTTTCTAAAATCAGAAGGCTTTTATGCATTATTTCTTGCAAAGCTTTTTGGGGTTGTGCTCTGCCAAGCTCAGTGAAAAAGGTTATCAAATAAATAAAAGAGAGAGGTTAAAAAAAAAATATATATATATATCAGAATTTATTCAACAATTCAAAAATCATTTATTAAATATCTTTATACAAGTTACTGTTATAGATGCTTTAGATACCTGAGTGAAAAATGGAAAATAATCCTACCCTGGTAAAACTTACTTAAAGAAATGCTAGAACAATTATGATGGAAAATCCCAAAATGAGAGCAGAGCAGAGTTGAAAAAGAGATAAATCTTACTTCCCAGAGTAGGAGTAAACAGATGATGCTACATTTATGTTGTTTAGCTTGTGGAGATAAATATCAAAATAATTAGTTAATATGGTTGAAAGTGGAAAAAGGAGATGGTGTTGGGTTAGGATATTGCTGCTTTTTAGAAAAACAAGTCATCTAAATATATTTGACTCTAAACTATGTACAAATTTTGATAAAAATGAAAGTTAAATGCAGAAATATAAAAGTAAGAGTGTCTATGTATGAGAGAGAGAGAGAGAGAGAGAGAGA
>NW_007734317.1:32429-39024 GCF_000696425.1 Galeopterus variegatus | reverse complement strand
TGGAGATAAATATCAAAATAATTAGTTAATATGGTTGAAAGTGGAAAAAGGAGATGGTGTTGGGTTAGGATATTGCTGCTTTTTAGAAAAACAAGTCATCTAAATATATTTGACTCTAAACTATGTACAAATTTTGATAAAAATGAAAGTTAAATGCAGAAATATAAAAGTAAGAGTGTCTATGTATGAGAGAGAGAGAGAGAGAGAGAGAGAGAGAGAGATTTGACATAAAGGCTAAAAGACAAGAACTTTAAAGAATGAAAGATGGTCAGATGTGCAAAATTTAGGAGCTAATTCAAGAAAGATCCAGATAGCCCCCAGTCCACCAGGACACTAGCTGGAGGACTACCATATATTCAGCCTCACTCTTTACTTTGTCAGCTGACACGGTGATGCATAGCCATCTCCTTTGATGAGGGTATCTTCAGCTACATTATTTCCTGTCAACTGCAAGACTTTTGACCTTTGAAATTCAACTCCTTTGCAGTTAAACTATGAATTTTCATCCAAAATGGCACTAGTTTTGTAAACAAAGCAAAAGACTAAATATTTACTCTCATCTAATAGAGTTGATCTAACAGTAATATTTAGAAAAACAGAAACAAGTTTATTTTATATCCTATTGCCTTTCTACTTAAATTTTAAGGAATTAAAAAAAAAAGTTATATTTTAGACCTAAATTACCCTAAACTGGTATCATGATATATCTTCTAGAATTTAGTTAGATTTTAGTCACGCTGGACAAATAGCTTTTTCAGTTCCACAGAGGTAGAGCACATCTGTTTATTGTTTTCGTTTATGAAAATATCAAAGTATTCTGAGGAGTCAAGCTCCAGGCTGTGTTTGATTTTTCAGGCCCAACTATAGGCAATTAACAATGGCTTTGCCTGGCAGCTTTCAGAAGTGAAAGCTGCCCTCCCCATGCCAGACCTGGTGCACAGCCAGTGCATTGCAGTCTCTGCAGGGAGATGCAGTCAAGGACACAGCCTCCACCACCACTCCCAGCCATGCTCATAAGCTTCTCTGTATCTTAGCAGGGGTGACTCCTTTTGGAGGCCTCCTCAGGAGGCTTTGATTAAGCCATTTTTCTCTTTCTGACTCAGTATTTCTCAACTCTTAGCTCTCTGCATCTCACTAACCCTGGTCCCCCAGCATCTATAAAATGGCAGAGACTTTTGTTCAGGGCTTTCTTGGAAGTGACAAAATTTCACTCTTCCAGTGCCACATGTAATGTGATTTGCTTGGTGCCCTTCTGTGGAGAAACATGGGATATTATGGAGATGGCACTTTCCTTTCTCTTTTATTTTTGCCTACAGTATTCTAGTAAATGAATAAAGCTTGTTACTTTCAGATTGACTGATTGTCCTAATTGACCACCTTGATATTTAGCAGCTGGACATCTTTCTTATCCTAGTAATTAGCATGTAATTGAATGCTTACAGGTTAAAAATAAGGGGCTAAGATATTTAAAAATTTTAAAAAGCAATCTACAGATTCAATGCAATCTACATCAAAATACCAATAATATTCTTCACAGAAATAGAAAAAAACAATCCTAACATTCATATGGAACAATGAAAGATCCCCAATAGCCAAAGCAATCCATCAGAAAATAAATAATAAATAAATAAATAAATAAATAAATAAATAAATAAAATAAAGCCAGAGGCATTAAACAGCTGACTTCAAATTATCGTACAATGCTATAGTAACCAAAACAGCATGGTACTGATGTAAAAACAGACACGCAGGTGAATGGAACAGAATAGAGAACCCAGAAATCAACCCACGTACTTATAGCCAGCTGATCTTCCACAAAGGTAACAAGAACATACATTGGGGAAAGGACTGCCTCTTCAATAAATGGTATTGGTAAAACTGGATATCCATATGTAGAAAAATGAAATTAGACTCATACCTCTCACCATATACTGAAATCAACTCAAAATGTATCAAAGACTTAAATATAAGACCTAAAACTATAAAACTCCTACAAAACATAGGGGAAATACTTCAAGATGTAGGGCTAGGTGAAGACTTTATGAATAAGATTCCAAAGCACAAGCAACAAAAGAAAAAATTTAAAAATGGGATTATATCAAACTAAAAAGCTTCTACACAGCCAAGGAAATAATCAATGGAGTGAACAGCAATCTAAAAAAATGGGAGAAAATATTTGCAACCTATGCATCTGATAAGGGATTAATATCCAGAATATACAAGTAATTCAACCAACTTAACAATAATATATATATTCAATTTAAAAAATGGGCAAAGGAGCTAAATAGATATTTCTCAAAGGAAGACATACAAATGGCCAAAAGACACATGAAAAAATGCTCAACATCACTCAGCATGAGGGAAATCCAAATCAAAACCACACTGAGATATCATCTCACCCCAGTTGGACTGGCTATTATGAGAAAGAGAGAATAACAAATGCTGGTGAGGATGGGGAGAAAGGCAAACCCTTCTATTTTTTAAAGTGCTATTGCCACTTATTATTTTCTATCATGTAAGTGAAATTAGTAGCACAGAATTTTTCTTGGCCAATTAGGTGTTCTCTGGTATATAAAATCTGGTTGCCTAATCTATACAGAGCTTTACATGGATGTTTCTCCTAAAAGTGAAAAACCTCTGATATTGGGGCCATTCACCAATGCTATAATGAATTTTTATATGTGGAAATATTTCAGATAAAAGTGGCAGAAGATAACACAGAATAAAGGACACCTCCCAGCCCATCCCCCACTGCCATCAAGCTCTTTTTCCCTTTACCTCTCAAAGTCTTTGAACTCAGCTGGGACTTTAGGTAACTGCTGGGAAGTATTAAATCTCATTATTTGGTTGACCAGAATGTGTGCCCTCTCTTACTTTCCAATAATGCTCTCTGAATGGTTTCCTTAATACTTTTTAAAGATGTGTGGCACTACAGCAGAGTAAAATGTAGGACAGGAATTATGGTTATCGTTTCAGATGAGGTGTGTTGAAAGAGGTCAGGATGACGCAGTTGGCAGCTTTCAGAACTTGCCTCCTTATTATTACCATCTGTGTCAACTTGGAGCCTCCGTAACAGAGAGGACAAGAAAAAATGAAGCTGTGGTTGCATTTTGGGGAGATTTTTTTTTTTATTATGATTGACCCTAGTGTATACAGTGAGTATGTGAATGAAACTGAAAAATCGTTCCAAGCTTTTGCTGGATATCACTTGTACCTATCTGCACATGCAATTAATATTTAAAAACTTTTCTGCTCTACACAGTTTTCTTATATATATTTCTTTAGAGAAACAGCAATAGTGATGATAAGTTTCTTTGTGGAACCCGGTGAAATTTGCAATATAATCATTATAGCAAATATATTACTATTAGCCAAAAAAAGGGGTTCATTTTTATAACAAAATACATTGGCAGTGAAATGAGCAAGGACAAGTATTGTACAGCAGCCTATATGGAGTGCTTGGAATGCTAAACTATTTGGAAGAAACCTGACTCATTTCAGGGAAATTATGTAGGTCACAATCAACCACAAAATGAAGAAGGCAAAGGAAATGCTGAGAGTCAACTTTTAGGTTTCTCATGTTGGATTTATAAGCAAATGACATCATTTAAAGACTTTATTGTATGGGCGCACTGAAAAGCATGAAAATGCATGTGTAAGTCATAGGGATAATAAAGCTAAACTGAACAATTTGTTCTTCTTAATACACACTGAAGAATTTGGAATATTAAAACTAGTGTGACACTTTTTTTTTCTGGTTTGTGTTTTGCATTAGACTATAAGAAGTATCATTTCATATAAGAGAAAGGTTTGAGATTTAATACCAGAAACACACTAAGTATCTGAAGTTTGTTTATATATAATTAAACTTAGCTTAAATATTCAATAAAATGGTGCAATTCTTTTTACAAAATATAAGCCCAGTCATCCTCAATTAATATTTTCACTGCTAATAAAACGTCCTGAATAAAGAATGTTAAAAAGCAACTATTTGAACAAGTTTCACCTAAATAAGAACTAATTTCAAGACTCAAATGTGTACATACCGTCATACCTGGGAGATGTTGCAGGTTCAGTTCCAGAGCACCACAATAAAGTAAATATTGCAATAAAATGAGTCACATTAATTTTTGATTTTTCAGCACATTTAAAAGTTATGTTTACACTACACTGTGTTCTATTAAGTAAGCAATAGCATTATGTCTAAAGAATCACCCTTAATTGAAAAAATACTTTATTGCTAAAAGTGCTAATGATCATCTGAGCCTTCAGCAAGTCATAATCTATTTGCTGGTGGAGGGTTTTGCCTCAGTGTCGATGGCTGTTGACTGATCAGGGTGGTGGTTGCTGACAGAATGGCTGTAGCAATTTCTTAAAAAAAGACAATGAAGTTCATCTCATCAATTGACTTTTCTTTTCATAAAATATTTCTCTGTAGCATGCAATGCTGTTTGCGAGGGTTTTACACACAGTCGAATTTATTTCAAAATTGAAGTCAATTCTCTCAACCCCTGCCACTGCTTTGTCATCTAAGTTTATGTAATATTCTACATCTTTTATTGTCATTTCAACAGTGTTCACAGCATCTTCACCAGGAGTAGGTTGCATCTCAAGAAACCACTTTCTTTGCTCATCTCTAAGAAGCAACTCTTCATCCACTAAAGTTTAATCAGGAGATTGCACAATTCAGTCACGTCTTTAGGCTTTTCTAAAGATGTGCTTTTTCCACCACATCTGCAGTTACTTCCTCCACTGAAGTCTTGAACCCCTCAAAGTCATCCATGAGGGCTGGAATCAATTTCCTTCAAACTCCTGTTAATGTTGTTATTTTAACATTCTCCTGTGAATCGCAAATGTTCTTAATGGCATCTAGAGTAATGAATCCTTTCCAGAAAGTTTTCAATTAACTTTGTCCACATTCATCAGAGGAATCACTATCTATAGCAGTTATAGCCTTATGAACTGCATTTCTTAAATAATAAGACATGAATGACAAAATTAGTCCTCAATCCATGGGCTGCAGAGGGAATGTTGTGTTAACGGGCATAAAACAACACCAATTTCCTTGTACATCTTCATCAGAGCTCTTGAGTGAGTAGGAGCCTTGTCAATGAGCAGTAATATTTTGAAAGGCATCTTTTTTTCTGAGCAGTAAGTCTCAACAGTGGGTTTAAAATATTCAGTAAACCATGCTGTAAACAGATGCGCTCTCATCCAGGCTTTGTTGTTCAATTTATACAGCACAGGCAGAGCAGATTGAGCATAATTCCTAAGGGCCTGAGGGTTTTTGGATTGGTAGATGAATGTTGGCTTCAACTTAAAGTCACCAGATGTGTTAGGCCCCATTGAGAGAGTCAGTCTGTCCTTGAAGTTTTGAAGCCAAATATTGACTTCTCCTCTGTAGCTATGAAAGTCTTAGATGGCATCTTCTTCCAAAAGGTGGATATTTTGTCTACATTACAAATGTGTTGTTTAGTGATCTTAGCTAAATTTTCTGGGTAACTTGCTACAGCTTCTACATCAGCACTCGCTGCTTCACCTTGCACTTTTATTTTTATGGAGACAGCTTCTTTCCTTAAACTTCACAAGTCAAACTTTAACAGCTTCAAACTTTTCTTCTGCAGCTTCCTCCACTCACAGCCTTCATAAATGTGAAGGAGTTAGGGCCTTGCTCTGGATTAGGCTTTGGTTTAAGGGAATGTCGTGGCTGGTTTAATCTCCTATACAGACCGTGAAAACTTTCTCCAATCAGTAATAGGCTGTTTTCCTTTTTTATCATTCATGTATTCACTGGAGTAGCACGTTTTATTTCCTTCAAGAACTTTTCCTTTGCATTTAAAACTTGGCTGAATGTTTGGTGCAAGAAGCCTAACTTTTGGCCTATCTCAGCTTTCAACATGTCTTTCTCACTATGCTTAATCATTTCTAGCTTTTGATTTAAAGCGAAAGACTTGTGACTTTTTTCTCTTCACTTGAACACTTAGAGGCCATTATAGGGTTACTAATTGGACTAATTTTTTATATTCTTGTGTCTAAGGTGAGGTCTGAGGTGAGGCATAGAGACAGGGGAGTGGTGGGACAGTGGAGCAGTCAGAACACACACAACATTTATCAGTTAAGCTCACCATCTTATATGGGAGTGTATTGTGATGCCCCAAAACAATTACAATATTAACATCAAAGATCACTGATCAGAGATCATATATATATAAATAATGATGAAAAAGTTTGAAATATTGTGAGGATTATCAAAATGTGACACAGAAACACAAAGTAGGCACCTGCTGTTGGAAAAATGGCACCAATAGACTTGCTCAACAGCGCGTTGCCACAAACCTGCAATTTGTAAAAACTGCAATTTCTGTGAAGTGTGACTAAGCAAAGCACAATAAAATGAGGTATACTTGAATACTAATTTTAGTCAGTCTTATTCCTGACATCGTGTATCACTTGATAAATCAAAACAGTTAACAGAGAACCAACATTTCATAAATGAGAGAATGCAGCAGAGAGACCTAAGGGAAAGTTGAGGATTCAGGGCCGGCCCGGTGGCGCACTGGATAGTGCGCCGCTTGGGAAGCGCGGCGGCGCTCCC
>NW_007734317.1:3577-31441 GCF_000696425.1 Galeopterus variegatus | reverse complement strand
TTGCGATCCGTTGCCAGACACGGAAAAAGACAAAAGAAAAAAAAAAAAAAAAAAAAAAAGAAAGTTGAGGATTCAACAAGATTTCTTTCAGCAGTGTATCCCAATATCACTTCTTTCTGAAAATAGTTGAATGTTTTATGGCTCACAAACTGATTAAAAGTTCCATTAAAATTCCTGAAAAATTCACTCACACACAAAAAAATCATTATTAAAAAATAATTGTCCATTTTTGTGACTAGAATTTGAGTTCTATTAGGGCAGAACTGAATACTGATGAGGATGCTGATTGAGGTCAAGCTGAGGTTCAGATGAACTAGTATATAAAGAGTATAATCAAATAACCTCTGAGATATGAATAGATTCATCCATCAATTTTTGAACAGAGACTTATAGCCAATGAGAGGTACAAATCTGATCTAAAATTAAGGTTTCTTCTGACATACACTAATCAGCCTGACAGAAATAACAGACTGGGACCAAAAGAAGGCAGCACAGAGGGAAAAAAATAATTTTAAAATTCCCTAAGAAAAAAATGAGAAAGAAGTTCAGAAATAAGGACATGAGAAAAAAGTCTTACACATAAGAAAGGAACTGTGGTTTGAGTCTACAAATAGTGATTGCCTGTACTTGAGTCCACCTGCAACTATGTGCACCTGGAAACCAGTATAATCCATGTGGAATACAACCTGTAGCATATGGGTACACCGGGCATTATGAGTCTACAAATAGTGATTGCCTGTACTTGAGTCCACCTGCAACTATGTGCACCTGGAAACCGGTATAATCCATGTGGAATACAACCTGTAGCATATGGGTACACCGGGCATTATAGACTGTATCAGTAGATAAAAGATTCTCCAAAGAATGTTTGAAGTTTAAGATGCCTCTGCAGCATTAAGTATTAAGTTGGGTAAAAGAGTCACCACCTTGGTGGATGGGTACAGTCAATTTTAAAGTGATAGGAATTGGGTGAGAACTGCAAAAATCTTGGCACAAATGACTGTTCAGCTGTCCACTCTGACTTGACCAAACTCTAGACTGGTTTCTTCAGCCCAAGACCATGTTCTTGGGATAATCCCAACTTTTGTTAAAATGCCTATCTGAGAAAGCTCAGTACTGCCCAAAGCATTTACTGTTTGTTCCAATAAACATCTGACCAATAAACATAAGCTGCTGATCTTTTCTTAGATTATTTATTTTTGAAAACGTCATATTGTCAATCCTTTCTCTGCTCCTTTGAGATGTAAATGGAAGCCATCTATTTCTTTGAAATGTAAGAGCCCAACTTTTGTGAGCACCTTGCTCCAATTTGCAACACTACCTCCTGCGTAAAGACATGAGAAATTTATTTCTACCCTCTGGATAAGCACCAATCAATGAATACAGATGGCTTGATTACATTGATGAATCCTCCCTCCCTCTCCACCTCCCCATCATTAAGTAAATTTTCTTTAGCACACCTTAGCATGTAAAAATATTCCTACCTTTTATTTCAGTGGAGCTAAGCCTACTTAACACTTAAGTCTCTCGATATTCCTCTCTATTCTTCATATCAAATGCATCATGGAGTCCTGCCAATTTTACCTGGCCGATGTCTCTCAAATCCATTCACTTCTCCTCATCTTTCCCACCACTAACTCAGGCTAAGCCATTACATCTTCCCAAGACTATTGCAAAAGCCTTCCATTCAGCTCATTCTCCATCTTGCAAAGAGAAATATATCCTCACAAGGCAAAGTAGATCATGTCATTACTCACTGCTGTCCCCACTCCATGTGCTCCTGATACCCTGTATACCCATCTGTGTTTGCATAGTGTTTTTTACCTTCCAACATACAGCCTGATTTTCTAACTGTCTTTGCTGATACATACTCACAAATGTCTAGAACAGTGCCTTTAGTAGGTAGGCAATACACATTTGTAGAATAAACTGTTGAATGTTCTTAGAATGAAAACAAAACTTCTTAACATGGTAAACAAATTCCTGCATTGTCTCACCTTTATTCTTCTCCAGTCCCATATCACCACTTTTCTACTCTGTACTCACTGGCTTTCTAGACTCATCACCAGGAATTTGAATGTTTTATGGCTCACAAACTGATTAAAAGTTCCATTAAAATTCCTGAAAAATTCACTCACACACAAAAAAATCATTATTAAAAAATAATTGTCCATTTTTGTGACTAGAATTTGAGTTCTATTAGGGCAGAACTGAATACTGATGAGGATGCTGATTGAGGCTAGCTGTGGATAAGAAATACCCTTCTGATGACCTACACACCTAAACACACACTGAAAAAACAGCATAGAGAATGATCAGGCTGGAATGCCTGCCCAAAGTGACAACCAAACACTGTTAAGATAAAAATACAATATTTTGCACTTTTTTCACAATAGGCAGAGAAACAGTTAAATTTGCTTCTTTCACATCAGTTTTATGGACTACTCCTTGATGAATACTTATTTTTACGTTCACCTAATTATTTCTCTCTCTATTGACTATTACCATCTCTGTTACTTTTACTTCTGATTAATTTCTTCTAAATCTCTTTGGATTTTTACTTCTGGTCTCTTTCACTTATTTTGTTTTTGGTTTGAATCTCCCTTTATTACTTTTTTCTTAGGGCTCTGGATAGAATTCATTTGTTATTCTTGTATCTTCCTAATTTAACTCTCTTGTTTTTTGGTGAAGGGATAAAAGTATTGGTCGGCTTCCATTTATGTAGACTGAAAACTGCTTATTTCATAAAATAATTTGTTCTCTCTTTGCTTCCAAGAAGCCTAAGTAATACCCTGTAATTACCAAAGACTCTGGAGAAAAAGTTGTGATCACATAACATGAAACAATAATATTCCCCTCTACTCTCTCAACTTCAATGGTCACAGCTAAGGAGAGAGGATTCCTAGCAAGAATTTTTGTTTTGGTGAATTTGATGCAAGGTAGATACACAACTGGGAGAAGATTTGGTGGGATTTTAATCATAGCATGCTGAAAAGGGGTCAACTGACCCCCAAGAATTGGGATAAGGGAGAAGGATGAGAAGATGATTTCAAAGGTCTGGGAGAAAGCATAGATGTGGCAACTGCCATATGAAATGAACATTTGGGAAATGCAATATTGTATAAGGGGATTTACAGAAAGTGATTTAGTGTGTTGTATAAAGTAATTTCCTCTCCCATCTTTCCATAAATCATTTAGAATTATTAATATAATCATTAGCGCCTTCAGACCTGGAAGTGTGTGCACACACATGCATGTATGTATGCGTTATGTCACAGGTCTTATTAAACAGTTTTCTAGGTGGGAGCTGAGGGAGAGTAGAGCGAAATTCATTATCTCTTAGATCTCTTTTCTACTAGCACATAGTCTTCATTAAATAATAAGCCTAATACCAGCATGTATTAATTGTCTACTACATACCAGCCACTTCTCATTATTTCTAGTTGCTTGGGATACATCCATGAGCAGGACACACCACTCCAAAGTATGACTATAGGAGACCAGCATTTGCCACCTCACAATATAGGAGCACTTTTTAATATTTCAAGCTGGTTATTCTGAGAAACTATAGACACAGGAGAAGCTGTAACAAACTGTTCTTTTGTAAAGGGAATTTACGCCTATAAAGGAAATCTACATTAGTAAAAGTATTTACAGCAGGAAGATTACTGCTCTGAGACAACTTTTATAACCCAAGAGACTTTTTACCTGCATAAAAGGACATTATTTTTTCACCATACACTTTATCCCCTCAGTCTTTCATAATCTGTCTTCACCCACCCACCCCCCAGAAGTCCCAAGCCCTTATTCGTTTCTATAGCTCAGGATGCTATATAAACTTCAACCATCTGGCCTGTCATCAAGTTTCGTATTTTTGCCAGACTCCCTTTTGTGTGTGTTTAATTAAAATGGTTTCTCTCTTGTTAATCAGTTATGTCAATTTTATTCACAGCCCAGCCAAAGAATCTAAAAGGATGAAGGGAAGCCATTTTTTTTTCCTTTCCTACAGTATTAAATTGACCTATAGTTACCAAAGCATTTGTAAATTTTAAAACAGTTACACAAACATCAAAAACTCTCTTGTTAATCAGTTATGTCAATTTTATTCACAGCCCAGCCAAAGAATCTAAAAGGATGAGGGAAGCCATTTTTTTTCCTTTCCTACAGTATTAAATTGACCTATAGTTACCAAAGCATTTGTAAATTTTAAAACAGTTACACAAACATCAAAAATATACATAATCTTAATTAAAGCGAATATAATTGTAAATTTGGGTAACCACCCTCCACACTTGCATATATACTATAGAACTTTGTTTTCCCTTTATTGCCAGATACAATCTCTCAAAAGCAGGAAGCAGCTGTCCATCCCACTTGAAGACATCCTGTCCCTCTGATACATTTACCTATATAAACCCCAGACCTCAGACAATAGGAAGGCAGTAGGGTCTTTACCCTGTATCTCCTGGTCAACGTCCTCCAATATAAAAAAGACTTTCTCTTAAGTTCTGGCAGGTGTGATTGGTGATCCTATAACAATAAGCACTTGGTACCACACCTGTCAGGGATTCCCCCAGAAGGGGAATTCCACAAGACATGTTCATTACCAAACTCTTGGAATCCAATATGGGGCCTCTGGGGAACAGAAATTTCCACCTTATTGTCCAAGCAGCTGCTCAGCCCTTTTTAGGCAAAGGACATGACCAGGAATTCCCAGCTTCTCCACGCGTCCACAGCTACTTGTGTTTGGAAAGCTAAAATTTACTCATAAAGGGAAGCATTGGATTTTCTGGTCCAGATAGGGGAATCCTTTTGGTACCCCCACTTGGGCAGTTGTGTAGAATTTGGAGAACTTCATTTGCAGTATTCTGCCCCTAGTGTTATAAAGACTCACCAGGGGTTCATTTGACAGGCCTATTTGTAAGTGTGCTATTTGTTGTGAATAATACTTTGGTAGGTGTGTTATTGCTGTGGATAGTACTTTGGTAACTGGTGCTGATGAAAGTTGATATGGGAAATTAACCATCTATCCAAGTTATTAGTCCTCTAGGATGTATATTACAAAATGGGCTGATTATAGCTATAAGTCCATGAAAAGGAAGAATATGATTTTCTTTTGTAATAATGCATGGCCACAATATACACTGGGAGATCAGGAAAAGTGGCCTGTAAATAGAAGTTTAAATTATAATACAATTCTACAATTGGATCTATTTTCTCATAATCAAGTTAAATGGGATGAGATTCCACATATCCAGTCTTTCATGTTGTTGTATCAAAGTGAAACAGAACAGGAAAATTGTAAATTGTTGATTCAAAGGTTGGAGGAATTCTGAAATAAGAAAACTGATTTTTCTTCCATAGCTGGATCCTTTAGAGGAATGGCCCTTGCCTCTGCCTCAGGTGGAGCGAGCAGCTGAGAGAGGGACTCCCCCACCATCCATTCCTATTATCCCCTCGGCTCCTCATCATTTGCCTGTCCAGTCTTATTTGCTTGATCCAATTCCTGGGCCTATTCTCAGCCTGTCCCCTATTTTGATTCCAATGCTGGCCAGAGACCCACAAAAAGCAGATCTGTTCAAAGGAAAGGAACCTGGCCCGGCTGAACAATTTGTCCAGGGGCCTCTTCCACAGTGAGGCTATCCCCTTTAAAACAAATGCCCATAAGCAGATTGAATGAAGATGGATAACTGGCCAGAATGATGTGGGCCTATAGTCCTTTTACTACCTTTATATTTGGAAACAAAATAACCCCACTTATCAAGAGGACCCTACTAAAATGACTGAAGTCTTTGAGTCTATTTTTACCCCCACCACCCTACTTGGGAAGCTTCTCACTGTTTTATTGACCTCTGAGGAATGATAATTAGTACTGGAGAAAGTCAGGGAAGAAGCCAACCAACTTCATGCCAAGGACCCTAAAGACCTAGTAAGAGCCAGCACGAGGAAGCTGTCCCCTACTGTAATCCTGAAAGGAACCCCAACAATAGTGATGAAGGTAGAATACAACATTTTTGGGTATGCGTGCTGCTGGGATTGCAGAAAGGGGTACCCAAAATCAAAAGTTTGAACAAAGTATATGAATTAAGGCAGGAACCTAATGAAAATCCACCCACCTTTCTGGGACAGATTCTGGAGGCATATGGTAAATACACAGATGTATACCCAAATAATCCAGAAAATACCAGAATGGTTAATATGACCTTTATCAGACAAAGTATGCCCAATATCCACCAGAAACTGCAAAAATTGGAAAGGGCCTTAACCGTGCCAGTGTCCCACCTAGTAGGAGTAGCCCTATGAGGTTTTTCTCAGCTGGAATGAGTTGAATAACATAAGGATATAAAGTCTCACCTAAGAAAGTTCAGATTGCCCAAATGACTGTAAAGTATTTGGGATCTGAAACCTCACAGGGGCAAAGAAATCCATTGTCCAATAGATGGGAAGCCATTTCCCAATTTGCAGTCCCTAAAACCCGTAAACAGTTGCGTGGGTTTCTGGGAACGGCCAACATTTGTTGCATCTGGATTCTAGGCTTTGGGCTTTTAGCCAATCCCCTATCTGATGCCTCAAATGCGGAAGAAAAAGAACCTGAATGCCCCTGCTTTGAGCTTCCCAGATCTCCGGAAGACCTTTGACATCTTTGTACAGGAGAGGCAAGGGATCTGATCAGGAATTTTGACTCAGAATTTGGGAAGCCAGAAGTGACCAGTAGTGTATTTTTCTAAGCAATTAGAACCTGTGACTAAAGGATGGCCCACATTTGGGGTTGGTGTCCGCAACTTGTGATGTACTCCAAGAAACTGAAAAGTTACCCTGGGTTAACCCACTACAATGCACTCTATGTGCTGCATGCTCCCCCTTTTAGACTCTAATTCATAGACAAATTTAGTGTGTTTGTGATACTCTGGGATTTTTAATGACTTTGTGGAATACTAATCCCTAGACGTTGCCTTCACTCCACCTTTAGGCCTTCTGAGAGCACTCTCTCATGAGTTGGAGCATTGTTTTTCTGGGTGTTTAAGCTCTTGCTGGTGGGTGGGACAGTTTGGGTAGGCAGTGTTATACTTTGGTCTAAGTATTTGAGTTAAACTGTTTTTTTGCTAATGAGTGAGTTGGGCTGTTTGCAGGTTTGTTTTTCCTGAGGCTTATTATTATTAGTGGCATTAACTTTTATAGTGTGGGCTGGTGAGATTAATTTTTTAACATCCCAGCTAGCGATGTGGCCTTTAACTGACCTAAAGAGACTTGCTGTGATTTAATATTTTAGTGTAAGCTTAAAAATACAGTTGATGTCCTTATAGATCAACACCCCTAAATAAACCTGAAATAGGTGTTTTCTCTTGGACATATTAAAAAATACCTAAAAGGAAGCTTAGATGGACTTGTTCCACAATAAATGTATTATTTAAGTTCAACTAATGTAGACTGTTCAAAGTGTGGCCAATGAGAATTTGATTACATAGGACAGTATTTTTGAGAATAACATAGTTGTACTATTGCCTATCTGTTGGAGAACATCCCAGATTTGCTTACACTCTATGCCTACAATATTGAGTTTAAGGATCTGATGTAAGGCAGATTGTTCTATTCCTGGAAAGGTAAAAGTATAAAGTGTTAAGAATGCAAATGTCACTGTGACCTACTCTATTGACAGAACTGATTTATGTTAGATTATTTTCTGGCACATAGGGAGTGGCTTTGACAGATTGATAACTTTGTAAGATGAGAGACATTTGAAATATTCGTGTTTTCCTTCCATAGTTCCATCTCAAAACAATGCATAGGGCTTGAGCTTTCTGTCATTTGACTTTGAAAGGAAAGTTGATTCATAATGTTTATACCTGCCTCTCTGAAACGCCCCACTCCCATCATGATTGTGTGCAAATAATTAGCCAAGTTTATTCTAGCTGAACTGATTTCAATGACCAACCTCTTGAGACAACTGATATGGAATTGTATATGGTTGGTAGAAGCCTTATGGACCAGAGGAAGCATCCAGCCGGGTATGCTGTGGTTACACTTCCCAGGCCCACCTTCTCAGTACCTCAGATTTCTTAAAAGACTATATCCCAGGATCAAAGAGAGGTTGATGCAAAAACATCAGTTAAAATTTTGTGAAGTGAAATTTTTCCATGGTCAATTTTTAATGCCAACTCTTTTAAATGATTTGACTTAAAAGATTTCCAGTTCTTTTAGAGGATTAACAAATACCACAGCTAATCAAGAAATCACTAAGATCATGAGCTCATCATCACGTGCTGCCTCTCTCGTGTGGTTTGTAGACTAGCACAGAGCAGTACATCCTGAAAACTCAGGAAACACAGCTTCTTCTCTCAAGTTGTAGGGTTTCAACAGGTTTACAGGGTATTGACATTTAAGAAGCACTAGCCAATAGTCATTGAGATGTTGGCACTAATGCCATTTTCATAGATCCTTAAGTTCATTGTATGAAAAAGAGAATCTACCTGGACAGGCTTGCTGACCCAAGGATTCCAGGGAGGGAGATGGGGTTACATCTTGACCTTGCTCTTAGAACACCCATGCAAGAAAATACAGAGTAGATATTACTACACAACTACAGAAATCTGATCTATCTGTGACCAAATGAGGCATCTTGGAAATCAATATAGAGAGAAAGTTAACCTTTTCTACATATTTTGAAGTATATTCAAAGCCTTTCTTTTAAGACCTGTGAATATTTCCAAATAAGAAACAGGATAGTTGATATATGCTGCCTACAGCCTGTTGGCAGCAAAGTTACCTAAAGCAGATTGTGCTGGACCTAGTGATAAGTGAACAATGCATTTTGGCTTTGAATTGCCTATGGACAAGCTTGCTGAGTTTTTCTACCATGTTCTGAGCACTAGGCCTCTTTTGTTCTAACTTTGGCCTCACTAACTCTTGGATGATAGCTACTGTATGTGGAGGGTTTGGTGGTTGGGGATGGGTAGGGAAAAGTGAAGAGGATATGCAATATTTTATTTTGAAAGGTGTGTAATAAAGACATGAGCCCTGAAAGCTGAATGAATTCTTCTAACCCTGGCTAGAGGAATCAAAGTACTAGATACGTCTGCATAATAGCTCATGTTCAAGGTGTTATCTAGAGAGAGAGAGGTCTTTTGACTTCTGGGAATGAAGAAACATAAGTTGGAAACTACATACGCCTTGGAGGCCACAGTCCACAGGGAAAACTGAATGGATGAATCAGACCCTGAAAAGGGCCCTGGCTATCTTTTGTCAGAAAACAAATCTAACCTGGGTCCAAGTATTACCTATGGCCCTACTAAGGATATGGGCAGCTCCCAGGAGCAAGGTAGGTTTAAGTCATTATGAGATTTTGCATGGGAGACCACTGACTTGTTGGGCACAGGGGCCTACCAACCCTTTCTCCCCAAGAGGAGAATTGCTTATAGAAAAGTCTGTACAACGAATCGGAGCTACTTTAACTATGTTATATGAGTTTGCTTGTAACAGGTTGGCTTACCCAACAGATGCCCTTCTACATACTATAAAACCTGATGACCAAGTCCTGCTCAAGACTTGGAGAGTAAAACATCCTGATTCATGACTGCAACCAAGATGGGTAGGACCTTGTGAGGTGTTACTTGTCACACATTCAGCAATAGAGCTGAAGGAACTCTAAACCTGGGTACATAATACCCTAGTGAAGAGTTACTACCCAGGCAGCTGGGAAGTTCAACTGATTACCTATTCAGTTGAAATTCACATAAAAATGATTAATATCATTGTATTTCTTTCCTTCAGATTAGCTAGGCCTGGAAAAGCAATTCAGTATGAATTTCTCAGACCCTGGCTTCCTCTGGTAATCTCTCCCACTGTTGGATATGTCACCAAAACTGGTTGGTTCTAGAGTATCATGCCCCTCTTGCACATAAAATGGTAGCAGGAAACCCAACTAGTTCTCCTGAATAGCTTATGTATTAGTCTATTTCTGTTGCTTATAGCAAAATATCTGAAACTGGTGATTTATAAAGAAAAATGAAATATATTGCTTATAGTTTCTGAGGCTGGGAAGTCCAAAGTCCATCTGGTGGTGGCAACAGTGACCCAGGGGTTTCACATTGTGTGATGTTGGAAGCAGAGAGAGACAGACTCTCTTCTCTCCTCTTTTAAAGCCCTCAGAACCCTGACCACCATTTTTAATCCATTCACCAAGGCATAATCCTACAATCTAATCACCTCTTCAAAGGCTCCACCTTTCAAATTACCACAGTAGGATTTCCCACCCTCTTAACAGTCACCGTGGGGGCTAAGTTTCTAATACACAAAATTTGGAGACACAATTCAAGCTTCAGTTAGTTTTGGGGGACATAATTCAATCCACTACAGCTTATTTGTTTCCATTGATACAATTGAAACTTATGCTAAACCTTATATGTATCTGATATCTACTAAAGGACACCCCTTTTTTGAATGAAAATGAAATCTGACAATTTTCAGATAATGGGAGCTCTGATCTCACTCCATATGATATCATTATAATATTAACTCCTGGGTTCTGAAAGGAATCCCATTAGCCCCTTGTGACTTCATGATAATGGATGGATGGTTAGAAAGAGTGGCTTTACAAACAGCATCCTCAGGAAATAGTATTACCTGAGCTCTTTCAGTTGTTGTGTTCATTTGTAGCCGGGAAGCATAGCCCCAGGCCTATGAGTGCATAAGAATTATGTGTGTGTGTCGGGGCAGAGGGGGTGGGATCTATGACAATGTTGGGACATATGGTAACCCTTGAAGAAATTCATTTGTAGGCTCAGGAATTGTGCATGGAAATTCCTTAGAATTCAACAATGCTGTCTAGCTGAAAGTAGACAGACAAAATGTCTGTGACCCCATTCCTTCTCCAAGATTGCGGAATTTACTAACAGAAGGTGGAAATGTATAAACACAGAACTCTCCTTCATTCATGTATACACTATAGAACTAATTTTGTCTTCCCTTCATAGCTAGCCCTTAATGATTAAAATTATATTAAAAGCAGACACCCTGTCATGCCTGACACAATCTCTCAAAGCAGGAAGCAACTGTCCATCATACTTGAAGACAGCCTGTCTCCCTGATACTTTTACCTGTATAAATCCCAGTCCCCTGTCAATCAGGGAGGCAATTGGAACTTTACCCACTGTCTTCCAGTGGCTGTCTTCCAAAATAAAAAGCCTTTCCTTTAAATTCTGGTGGGTGTGATTGGTGATCCTATAACAATGAGCACTCAGACCTACATGAGTCAGGGATTCCCCCAGAAGGACAATCCCATGGGGCTCATTCATTACCATAATGAGGTGCTCAAGTTTACATTTATTTGGCTACTAGCTCAGATAATTAAAATTTATTCTGAGCTAGAAATAACTGGTCAATATACATCTGACTCAAAGCAACAAACTTGAGAGTCCAGATTTCTCCCTTTTTTTTCCAAAATGGTATTCTACATGTCCGAGAAAATAATAATAATAATAGTAATAATAATAATAATAATAATAATAATAAAACTATGGAAAATGTTTCCATTGTAATAAGATAAGGAATAACTCTTGTATGCTTGCTCTATGCCAATTACAAAAGGTGCCAAAGGAAAATAAATCTATCATGGAATTACCCTACAGCTGCAACACATTTTCAGGAACTATTGTTGTTACAGATTGCTGATGACCAGAATGAGAAGAAGTGTGGCAAGGAAAAAACACAGGCATGAAATGTGTTGACTTAGACACTCATTTGTCCCCTTGGCACAAGTTCCATCTGCCAGTCTCTTCCACAAGACTTTTCTATTTTATTTCTTGAACTGCTTTGTTAACAGCTGTGATTTTCCAGTCATTTTACTGAATATGAGCCTCCTTAGTGTGTGCTCTCAATTGTCATGTGAGGATAATTATTTTTAAAACCTTATTCTGTGCATTTAGAAATTCAACTCCTTTTAAAAAATACTTTCATCTTCATGATATAACTAGACGATAACAGACTTCCCAGCTCCTGAACACGTTTATATCAAGAGTATCACACATAAACCTTCTCAGGCACTTCTGCTTACATGCAGAGATCACAAGTACAGATAGAAACTCTTGCCATTTCATGCAAGGTTAAGTTGAAGTGGTTAAGTGGTTAAGTTGAAGAGTTACCTAACTGGGTTGAAATCAGGCCCTCCTTCATAATAGCTATGCAACCTTAGGCAAGTTACTTAATCTCTCTAAGCTCAGTTACCTTCCTCATCCACAAAATGGGATAGTAATGCTTCCCACCCATTTGATTGTTGTGAAGATCAAGTGAATTTTTATATTTCTATGGTATATTGATTAGGACAATGCCTGGTACATAGTAAGTCCTCAATGTGTGTGTGTGTGTGTGTGTGTGTGTGTGTGTGTGTGTATTCCTTACTTAGAATTATTATCTATATGTATAAACATCTATATACATATGAACAATGCTTGCCACATAGTAAGTTCTTAATTGACTAAAAAGTAAGAATGTAAGGCAACTGTTAATGGACCCATAAAACAGGAACTGAACGTCACATGAGGAAAGAGGGTAAACCAAGGCCGCGGTCATCAAAACTGCATAAGTAAATCGGGAAAGAGAATTTTTTTTTTCTTTTCTGGAATTGGACACCACTCATGAACAACAAATTCCCAAGAAGTTGTATTCTATGTTTATTCTTTGCTTTAATGAATGAATGAAAACTAGACAAGAACTCTTAAAAGAGAAAGCAGAAAACACATTCAAATGATTTTTATGATTTCTGTTTCCCTGATTGATTTGGAAGTGGGTGACTATAAATCACAGTGGGATCTTTAAGTAGGTTTTGAGTCTGCTTAATATATCTGACTGGCTCTGAATAACTTTTGGCCCTAATAAAATTATCTTCTTTGTATGTTTAAAGATTCCACTGGGATTCTTTAGCCATACACTTCCAAATCAATCACGGAAGCAGAAATCCACAAAACCATTTGACAAAGTGCTACTCTATTTTCTCATTTAGGCTTTCTTCTTCAATTTTTATTGATTGAAGCAAAGAATAAATACTGAATATCTTAAAATGTCCCTACTACTTAAAGTAATGTTTACATTCAATGTAATCCCTATCAAAATTCTAATGGCAGTTTTTACAACAATAGAAAAAATAATCCTAAAATCATATAGAACCACAAAAGATCCTGAGTAACCAAAGCAACTTTGAGAAAAAAGAACAAAGCTGGAGGCATCACACATTCTAATTTTAAAATATGTTACAAAGCTACATTATTAAAAGTGTGGCACTGACAAAACAACAAACATATAGACCAATGAAACAGTACATAGAGAGCCCAGAAATAAACCCACACATACACTATTACATACAGTCACATATAATTGATCTTCAACAATAGTGCCAAAAATACACAATACGGAATATACTATAGTCTCTTTAACAAATGGTGCTGGGAAAATTGGATATCCACACACAAAGGATGAAATTGACCCCTTTTCTTACACTTTTCTCACACAAACATCAACTTAATATAGATTAAAGACTTAAATGCAAGACCTGAAACTGTGACACTACTAGAAGAAAACATAGGGAAAATATTTCATGATATTGGTCTTAGTGATAATTTCCTCAATATGACACCAAAAGCAAAAATTGACAAGTGGGACTACATAAAACTAAAAAGCTTCTGCACAGCAAAAAAAAAAAAAAAAAAAAAAAAAAAAAAAAAAAAAAAAAAAAAAAAAAAAAAAAAAAAAAAAAAAAAAAAAAAAAAAAAAAAAAAAAAAAAAAAAAAAAAAAAAAATCAACAGAGTGAAACGGCAACCCAGAGACTGTGTGCATATATTTGAAAATCATATATCTGATAGGAGTTAATATTTAAAATATATGAGGAACTCCTATAATTCAAAAGCAGAGAAATAAAAAATAAATAACCCAGTCAAACAATTGCAAAATATCTTGAAATATACATTTCTCCAAAGAACACATACAAATGGCCAACAAATGTATGAAAAGATGTGCATCAGCACTAATCATTGGGACAATGCAAATCAAAACCACAATGATATATCACCTTACACTTGTTAAGATGGCTATTACCAAGAAAAAAATAAAAGATATGAGTTGATGAGAATGTAGAGAAATTGGAACCCTGTGCATTGTTGATAAAAATGTAAAATGGTGCAGCCACTATGGAAAACAATATAAAGTTTCTCAAAGAATGAAAAATTGAACTACCGTGTAATCTAACAATCCCACTTCTGGGTATATATTAAAAAGAGTTGAAATTAGGATCTTGAAGAGATAGCCACACTCCCATGTTCACTGCAGCCTTATTCACAATAGCCAAGACACGGAAAGAACCTAAGTGTCCATGAATAAATGAATGGATTGAGAAAATCTGATGTATAGATATGGTGGAATATAACCCAGCTGTAAAAAAGAAGGAAATCTTGCCATATGTGACAAAGTGGATGAACCTGGAAGACATTATGAACCTGGAAGTGAGTAAGTCACAGAAGGACAAATACTGCAGGATTCCACTTATATGAAGTAAATAAAATAGTCATACTCACAGAAACGGAGAATAGAATGGTGGTTACCAGGGGCTGGGGTGGGGAGGGAAATAAGAAATTGTTGCTCAACAGGTATAAAGTTTCAGTTATGCGAAAACGGGTAAGACCTAGAGGTCTGCTATATAACGTTGTGCCTACAGATAACAATACTGTTTTGTGCACTTAAAAATTTGTTGACTGTAGATCTCATGTTAAGAGTTTTTAACGTGATAAAAACAAAGAACTATTTTCTTTCACAGATCCACATTGTGTTACTTGGTTTTAACTTAAATATTTCATTAAAAAACCTTCCTTTGCGTCAACAAACTCCTTAATAAGTATAGGAAGATGCTATGTAATATCCACTGATCAATCTGAAGAGGCACATTAGCGACTTTTTTTTTTAAGATTTACACTACCAAAGGTATGAAAATATTAGCTAATAACTTCACAATTTTACATGGTTTTCTACTTTTTAATTCAAGAAATGACTTTAAAATTAGCATTTGAGGGTGGAAAATAAAACACGACTATTCTTAAGGGCAATCATTTAAAAGACAAGTCTCCATTTTAAGTTAAACTGATCTTTCTTTTCTAGTAACAGGAAAAAGAGTGCACTGTGGTTGAAGAGCATATAACTTTTTAACCATAAAGTGAAGCTTAACAAATGTTCAGATTTCTCACTAACAAATAAGCCAATATTATGAATATAAAGTCATTTACCAAGTATAATTTATTGTATATATTGACTTGACTTAAATACTATCATTTTCATAAAGCAAAGTTAACCCAGGTAACTAGTCTTTCACATATTATAAATAACTTAATATTGGTTTTCCAAAGACATTCTATTTAAATCACTGTTAACACGTTAGCATTAAGTCAGTCAGTCCATTTTAAAACCACTTATAAAATATTAACATAAGTTTCAGACTATTAGAGATGAACAATAGACAGAATATGCAAATGAATTAAAGTAATAAGCATGAATTTGTTCCTGGACACATGTGTACTTTGTTTGTAGCTTCTACTCAATATTGTGTGGTACTGAAACATACTTTCCACTTATAAATGAAACAAGAAACCTGAGTCAATCATTATGTGAATTTCAGCCAGGAAGTGTGCTGGTTTCATGTTTTCCATTTCCTCTGACCTTTTCCCTTCCATCAGAACTATAAATGGTGAACAGCATGCTAATTTGTATTTGTTTTACTTTTGAGGCTTTTGGTTTTCCGTGAAACTTACTCTAGGCATAACATTTTTGATCAAAATTAAGGAATAATTTAAGTGAGAAAGGAAGATATAATTATAAGAAATAAGAGTTTAATTAAGAGATTTCAAGGATTTCAGAATCAAAAAGAGAAGAAAATAGTAGAACATAAAAATAATAAATAATCTAGCAAATTAAAATTCTCAGACACTTTGAGAATGTTAAAATGTTTGAGTGAAAGTAGGTAAAATGGAAAAATAGTATTTGGAAAATCTAGTATATTTATGCAAAGAAATAAAGATCAAATTATTTTAAAAATTTCAACATAAGGAAACCTCAGTATACAGAATTTCAAGTTATTTCAATGACATTTTCAATGCAGTAGATAGCATAATGTTCTCTTAATGCCTACTAGGAAAGTAGATTTAGATAAGGCTAATGGGATACTATTACTATACTTTTCCTATTACTATTAATGATAATGAAATATTTTAAAATTGAAAATATTATTAACCTGTTTAGAAACATAAATTATTAAATTAGTTCTGTCATATTTATTTAATAAAATTCCCTGGAAGAATTCGTAAGTGCACATAAATATAAATGCAAACCTACACACATAATGCTGGTTATAGTGGTTGACTCCCAAGTTGGCTGGGGGAGAAAAGTAAAGAGTTCTGATTTTTACTTTGTATGCCCTTATCGTTGTTTCATTTTCTTCTCAGTGCAAGTATTACCTTTTCATAAAATAGATTAAATTTTGAAAATCTTTCTACTAACACACTTGGGTTTATTTTGCTATCAAAATTATGGATAAATTAGCAAAATCTATTCTATTATTATGGCAAACTCCATACTATTCATATTTTCATTAAATAAAAAATCCTAAAAACATAGTTTTTTCTATAAATTATCTAATATGAACTATCATATTTTCATTAAATAAAAAATCCTAAAAACATAGTTTTTTCTATAAATTATCTAATATGAATTAAAGGAACTAATACTATTCATATTTTCATTAAATAAAAAATCCTAAAAACATAGTTTTTTCTATAAATTATCTAATATGAACTATCTGTTCAAAACACATGAAGGAATTTGTGGGGAAACAAATACATGTGCAAAGTATACTACCTTCATTAAAGTAATCACTTAGTTAAAGTTAGAATATGGGTTATGGGTATATAGAAAGCTAATATGCATCTCTTTTTCTGGCTATTTTCCTTTTAGTTTTGGGGGTTTTTGGGGGATGGTTGATGTGAGGAAAGTGGAGTTGGTTTGGTCAGGCCCCCTTGCCTCATATCCAGCTGGGTATGATTCAGCACATCTTTTGTAAGCAAGTTACATAAGAGTAGTGTTAGTGCACCTGTGCACCTGTGTACTACTTGGCTTGTGGCCACTGTTGTGTACTTTTTGGTATGGATGCAGTGGCTCTGAACCGCTGGTCGGCAGAGCTCGCATCTAAAAATAAAGCATGTCCAACTTTGCCAGAGGCTGCTGTTTTTCTTTCACTTACTTACCTAACTCAGGACCTGCACAGGATGGAGCAGAGGGGTCTGTGATCCAGACAGACAGTTGGTGAATCAGTTTGTATTTTTTTAGAGGAACATGAATTAATTTATGGGTTTTCTAAACCCATTTATTAGTCAATAAACAAATACTTTTCAGTCAGCTGTGACGTGCTAAACATTGTATTAGGTGCACAGGATAAAATGGTATACAAGATGCCCATGGTCCCTGTATTAGTCTGTTTCTACTGCTTATAACAGAATACCTGAAACTGAGTAAGTGGATAAAGAAAACAAATGTATTTCTTTCAGTTTCAGAGGCTGGGAAGTCCAAAGTCCCAGGGACACATCTGGGGAAGGCCTTATATGTGGAAACTCTCCACAGCAATGTAGGGTATCAGGAGAGCTTCTCACTTGCTCTCCTTATAAACCCATCAGAATCACACCCACAACCACCCATTAAACCATCAATGGATTAATTCATTCACTTGGATGTAGCCTCAGAATGAAATCACTTCTTAAAAGCCCCTTTTCAATTACCATGATAGGATTTCCCACCCTTTTAACACTGCTGCAGTGGCGATTAAGTTTCTAATACATGAACTGTTGGGTGACACATTTGACCCAGAGTAGTTCTTGCCCTCAGGAGATTACATTTCTATAGCAGGGTGGTAAATTTAGAATTATACCTATATAAATAGAGTATATAGGTATAAATCTAGATATTGTGAAAAATGCTCTGATAGTTTATAGAAACCCAAGGAAAATACCACTAACATAAATATAAGTGATGAAAAAAGAAAGGCTTCCCAGGCAGGGAAGAATCCTCGGGTGCCTTTCCAGGCCTGCTTCCTGATTTGCTTCTGACCAGTTCTTAGAAGCCCAGGGGAACCTTGCCCACCACTGGGTCTGGTTGAGGCACCCAGTGCCTCTCAGAGAAGTACTACCTTATCCCCAAACTCTAAGAGAGTCTTTTTTGAAAAGACTTCTTTCTGCAGTGAATTGTCTTGGCAACCATAACAAAGACAATTGAACATAAATATATGAGTTTATTTCTTGATTCTCAACTACATTTTACTTATCTATATATTTGTATTTTTGCTAGTTAATGTCTTGATTAATGTAGCTTTGTAGTAAATTTTGAATCGGGAAGTGAGGGTGTTCCCACTTTGTTCTTTTTCAAGATGATTTTGGGTATTTTTAGTATCTTATATTTCTTATGAATTTTAGTATCATATTTTTGAATTTCGAAAAAAGAAACTTGGATTTTGGTAGGGAAGAAAATGAATTTATAGATTATTTTGGGAATTTTGCCATTTTAATAATATTAATCTTTTTATACAGAACATAAGATGGATTACCTTTTATTTAATTTTTCTCAACATTGTTTTTTAGTTTTCAGTTTACAAGTCTTTTCTTCTTTTGTTAAATTTGTTCATAAGTACTTTTTTGTTGCAGATGTTTGTTGTAAATGGAATTGCTTTCTTAATTTTTAAATTGTTCATTGAAAGTGTATAGAAATACAGTTGATTTTGTTATATTCATCTTGTATCCTTAATTCATTTTTTAGTTCCAAGAGGTTTTTATGTAGATTCATTAGGATTTCCTATGTCCAAGATTATTTCATATGCTGATAGAGATAGTTTTCTTCCTTTCTTTCCAATCGGGTTGACTTTTACTTTTTTTTTCTTCTTTCCTGCAAAATTGTCATGGTTAGACCCTCCAGGACAACAAGTGAATAGAAGTCGTGACAGTGACCATTTGTGTTTTTTCCCAGAATGCAGGAGTATAGCATTTCACTACTATGTATAATGCTGGCATTGGCTTTTGGTAGATGTCTTTCATCAGACTGAGCAAGTTCCCATCTATTTCCAGTCTGTTAAATGTTTTCATTATGAAATAGTGTTGGATTTTGTCAAATATTTTTTCTGTCCCTGTTGAGACACTCATGTATTTTTTTTTTGGGGGGGAGTGTTGGATTTTGTCAAATATTTTTTCTGTCCCTGTTGAGACACTCATGTATTTTTTTTTTTTTTTGGGTTCTTTATTGTGGAGGATACCAACATTAATAAAGCAAATGCATTTCACAGGGCCTAACTTTTTAGAATCACACATAGAAATGTTAAGCTTGGGAAAGACTTAAAACTTCCCCTGGGCTAAAGTCTCTGTTGTAGATAAAGAATTGTAACACAGCAAAAATGCTGGCTCTAAGGGCAGATGTCCTTGTTGCAGCTAAATGATTGTTGCCATGACGAATTTCTTACTGTTCTTTTTGTAACCACCTATGTTCCTTTTCTGTAATTTCCTTGCCTGGAGAATAAAAATAGAGAGAGTACCTGATTCGGGGTGATTCCTGGGATCTTCCTTCTCTTGAAAGAATTATTCCTGGTGGTAACTGTTTTCGGACCTCTCACTGCTCAGAAGAAATGGGCTTTGAGTATTCCTTTGTATCTCCATCACCCTGGGGGAGAGGTGACACTTTATTCTATTAAGATGGTGTATTACATTGATTTATTTTTGAATTTTACACCAAGCCTGTATTTCTGCAATAAATCTCACTTTGCCATTGTTAATAATCAATTAATGTTTATATATTTCTGGGTTTGGTTTGCTAATACTTTGTTGAGAAGTTTTACTTGAGGAGGGTACTTCAAAAAGTTCATGGGGAAACAGAATTGAAATAATACGAATCTTTCCATGAACATTTTGAAATACATTCATATATTCACAAGGTATTTGTTGTTTAGTTTCTTTACTTATTATGACTTTGTCTGGTTTTTGTATTAGGGTAATACTGGCCTCATAGAATGAGTTCAGAAGTGCTTGCTATACTTATTGATTTGATTTGATTTTTTGATAGTTTGTGAAGGATTGGTATTACTGTTTTATAAACATTTGATAGAACTCGCCAATGAAGACATCTGGGCTTGGCCTATTCTTGGAAATAGTTTTATCGTTAGTTAAATTTCTTTCATTGTTATCTATTTATTTAGATTTTGTTTCTTCTTGAGTCATTTTAATTAGATTGTGTCTTTCTAGGACTCCATTTCATCTAGGTAATGTAATTTTTTGACATATTCTTGTTCATAGTATTCCTTTATAAACTTTACTGGGTGCCTATAAATTCAGAAGTGATGTTATCTTTTGTCATTTATGATTTTAGTAATTTGAGCCTTTGCTCTTTTTCCCTTTGCTTCATCTAGTTAAAATCTTGTCACTTTTGTTTCCAAGAACTATCTTTTATTTCAGTAGTTTTATCTATTATTTTTCTACTATTTCATTTATTTTAACTCTAATCTTCATTACTTCCTTTATTGACTCATTTTGACTAGATTTTGCTCTTCTTCTTCTACTTTGTTTTTTCAAATTTATTTTTTAATTGAGACATAATTGATTATGCATATTTAAGGGGTACAGAGTTGACTATCAGTATTTGTGCACAGTATATGATGATCAAATCAATGTTATTAACATGTTCATCATTACAAATCCTAATTATTCTTTGTGTCTCTTATCCAATTACTCCCTAATCCCCTCTTCCTCCCTCTTTCCCACTGTTTTCTCCTTCTGAAAATTTAATGTTTTATTCTGGTCTCTCTCTCTCTTTCTTTTTCTTTTCTTCCCTCCTTCCTTCTTTAAGACAGATTGTTACATTAATGATATAGGATCTTTTAAATTTTTTTTAATATAGACATTCGCAGCTTCAAATTTTCCTTTAAGTACTATTTTAACTTTATCCCGTAAGTTTTGGTATGCTTTGTTTTCATTTTAATTCATCTCACGGTATTTTTCGTTTGTATTTGATTTCTTCTTTAATCCATTGGTTATTTAGAAGTCTTTTAATTTCCATAAATTTGGAAATTCCAGTTTTCCATGAGTAATTGATTTCTAATTTCATTCCAATGGAGCTTAAGAACATACTTTGTATGATTTCAATTCTTTGCATTTATTGAGTCTTGTTTTATGACCTGTGTATAGTCTATCTTTGAGAATGTTTCAGTTGTATTTGAGAAGAATATGAATTCTATTGTTTTGGGGTATAGTTGTTCTTTAGGTGTCCTTTAATTCTAATTGGTTTTAGAGTTGATCCTTATTAATCTTCTGCCTGATTAATTATTCTATCCATGATTAAAAGCAAGGTATTGGAGTCTCCAAATGTTATTATTGAACTGTCTATTTCTTTCTTTAATTCTGCCCATTTTCTCTTCATTAATTTTAGGTATCTGTTGCCAGTTGCATATACATTTATTATTGTTATGCCTTCCTGGTGAGATTGATCCTCTTATCATTTTATAATGTCTTTGTCTCTGGTAACAAATTTTGTCTTAAAAGCTCTTATTCTATTATAGATATTAGTATAGCAAATCCAGCTCTCTTGATTACTCTTTGCATGATATATCTTCTTCCTTTTAATTTCAACCTGTTTGTGTATATGAATTTAAAGAATGTCTCTTTTAGACAGCATATCATTAAAACACATTTTTTATTTATTCTGCCAATCTCTGATTTTTTTATATCCAGAATAGTTTTATTAAATACCAATCGGACTATGTCATTTCACCAGAATAAATTGGACAGGATAAAATTAAAACTACTTATAATAACATATAGACACATTAAGATCAGTATCTCACACAATTTTTTTTTTTACTTTCTTATCTTTTTACCCTTTTTTTTCTTTAGTAGAATATACATAAAATAAAATTTGCATTTTTAAATGTACAATTTAGTGGTGTTGATTATATTTGGAATGTTGTGGAAACATCACCTATTTGTGAAATTTTTTAGTACCTCAAAGAGAAACTCTTAAGTCAATCAGAAACCCTTTAAGCATGTACTCTCTATTTCTCCTTCCCCCAGCCTATGGTAACCTCTAATCTACTTTCTGTCTTTATCAGTTTTCCTATCCTAGATCTTTATATACGGGAATTATACAATATTTAACCCTTTGTGTCTGGCTCATTCCACTTAACATAATGTTTTAAAGGTTCATCCATGTTGTAGCATGTATCAGAACTTTATTCCTTTTGTTGCTGAATAATATTTCATTGTATGTATATAATACATTTTGCTTATTCATTCATCAGTGTGTAGACACTTGGGTTGCTTCCACTATTTCACTATTGTGAATTATGAACATTGGTATACATTATCTGTTTGAGCCCCTGCTTCCAATTCTTTGGGGCTTCTAATACCTAGGAGAGAAGTTGCTCGATCATGTGACTATTTCATGCTTAATTTCTTGAAGAACTGTCAAACTGTTTTCTACAGAACCTTCATTTTACATTCCTACGAGCAGTGTCTGAGAATTCAAATTTCTCCACATTCTTACTAACATTTAATATTTTTATTTTTCTTTTATTCTAATTATAATCATCCTGTTAGGTGTCTCATTGTGGTTTGCATTTGATTTCCCTAATGACTAATGATGATTAGCGTCTTTTTACATGCTTATCACCCATTTGTATGTCTTTGGAAAAATGTTTATTCAAGTCCACTGCTTGATGTTTTTAATTGGACTTTTTGTATTTTGTTGTTGAGTTGTGAGTATTATTTATATATTATTTTTAAAACCTATTAGATATATATGATTTGCATATACTTTATCCCAGTCTATAGGATTTTATTTTACTTTCTTGATAATGTCTTTTGATGCAAAAGTATTTTAATTTTGATGAACTCCAATTTGTCATCTTTTCTTTTGTTGTTCATGCTTTTGTGTCATACCGGATTTTATTTTACTTTCTTGATAATGTCTTTTGATGCAAAAGTATTTTAATTTTGATGAACTTCAATTTGTCATCTTTTCTTTTGTTGTTCATGCTTTTGTGTCATACCAAACAATGCAATGTTAAATCTAAGATCGGGAAGACTTACCCCTGTTTTTAATCTGAGTTTATTGGGTTCAGCTCTTATATTTATGGCATCAATTCATTTTGAGCTAATTTCTTATCTGATATGAGGTGGGAGTACAACTCTATCTTTTTGCATGTGGAAATTCACTTGTCACAGAACCGTTGTTGAAGAGACTATTCTCTTCTCCATTTAATATACTTGGTGCCCTCGTTGCAAATCACTTGTTCATAGATATACAGGTTTATTTCTACATTCCTGATTTTATTCCATTGGTCTGTATGACTGTCCGTGTGCCAATACCACACTGTTTTTGTTATTTAGCTTTGCATTATCTGAAGTGTGAATCTTCCAATTTTGTTCTTCTTTTTCAACATCACTATGGCTATTTAGAGTCCTTTGCAATTCCATATGAATTTGAGGACTGGCTTTTCCATTTCTGTGAAAAGGCTGTTGGATTTGATAAGGATAGCACTGAATCTATGGATAACTTTAGGTAGTCCTGGTGTCATAATAATATTAAGTCTTTCAACTTTTCTGTTTTATTTAGGTCTTTTTAAAATTTTTTCAGCAAGTTTTTGTAGTTTTCAGTATGCAAGTCCTTCATTTCCTTGGTCAAATCTATTCCTAGATGCTCTATTGTTTAATATAATTTTGTAAATCGGATTGCTTTATTTATTTCCTTTTTGCATCTATATTTATAGGGAATATTGGTCTTTAATTTTCTATTTTTTAGATCTCTCTCTCTGGCTTTGATTTAAGGATAATGCTGGCCTTATATAATGATGTAGGAAGTGCTCCCAAGAAAGATTGGTGTTATTTTTAAAATGTTTGATAGAATTTACTAGTAAAACTATGTGATTCTGACCTTTCCTTTGTTGAGGAGTTCTGATTACTGGTTCAATCTCTTTACTTACTATAGATCTGTTAAGATTTTCTATTTTTTCTTAAATCACATTAAGTAATTTATATGTTATTAGGAAATTGTCCATTTCACCCAGCTTATCTAATTTTAAGGCATACAATTTTTATAGTACTCTGTTATAATCCTTTCTGTCATTAGGCACAATTTTAATTAATAAAGATAAAAAACATGGAATTTTTCTATTTCCACAAGGGTCAAAAAGAAATCCTTCATCTTTTTATTTGTACTATGCCCTTTCTCTCAACTTTCACTTTTAACATCCTCCCTTTTAACATCCTCCCTTATGAATCTTGGTGGACAGGTGTCATATACAACACCAAGTTTCAGAATCTGATGTTGGAAATTGTTGACAAAATTCTGGCTAGTTTTATATACGTGGAAACTTTATTCTGAGTGAAAGAATTCACAAATCCTCATGTTTTATACTATTACAATTACTATTCATAAGCAATATAATAATTGATGCCCTATTGTTGGTGGCTCACTATAAAATCTGGACCTAAAGACATTTTTGACTTTCATCCATTATTCAGGGAGCTGTAAAAAATATAAGGGATTTGGGATAAAACTCTGTTATAATCTTACCTTATAATTATGCATTACAAGCTTCCCTTCTCTCTCTATCTCTCTGTCTCTCTGTCTCTCTCTCTCTCTCACACACACACACACACACACACACATGCACACACAAGCACAGTCCTAACCATAGATCAGTGTCTTAACACAATAAAAACTGTCCTTCTTTGAAGGTCTTTAACAAGTTCTAATGTAGTAGACTTCAAAACTATGGATATAGGTGTTTTCTTTCTAGAAAAATGTGAGAACTTTTTTTTTTTTTTTCATGGTGTCGAAACAGTAGCCTACTTTAGAAATGGTAAGACCATTCTTGGTATAGATTAGATATAGTGGTAAATGATATAGCTAAGCATGTACATCCATGGATTTGTTTCCTCAGAAATGATGATAAAGACACATTTGCTCTGGAACACTGGATGGAGAAGGAGTGTTAGACATTCTGATAAATGATCTTTGCCCAGCAAGATAATTTGTTCAAAGGCTTAACTCTGCCACCTGTAACTAAAATGTTCAAATCCAAAGTTACTGGTAAGTTTTCCACTAAGTGAAAAACATTGAGCTGGATGATGAGTCAGATTTTCTTTCAATCTTAAGTTTCTGTCACTTAAAATAAGTCTGGGTGTCTAAGGTTATGAGATCAAATCGTGTTTCTTTGTCACTGGAAATCCCCACTTCAGACCCTAAGAACAAGCCATTCAAAAGCTTGCACTGAGGCAATACATTTAGTAGAAAAGCATGACTTCATTTTGGCATGATTCGTCTTCAAATCAGGTCAGTGATTTAGAAGTGAATGAGTGGATTGTTCATGGGCACCGGATCAAATTAGACTTTCATTTATTTTAAGAAATTCATTAGACCAATTATGACAACCACAAAGGGATGTCTTATGACTGAGAAGTGCAAATTAAAAGAACAGGAATATCCATTGTTAAGTGTGAGATGAAAATTTCTGTGCAGCTTGTTCATTAAAATTTGCTTCCTTTTACAAAAAAAAAAATGTTTTTTATGAAAAAAATTGCAGGTAAAAGACACTGAACTGAACCAAAACATAATTACTGAGTGTACAACATGCTGATATTTTCAAATTGTTTGTAAAATGGAAGCAGGTCAGGATTTATAAAGGAAACTAAAAACACCAAGTTTCTCTTCTAACATTATGTTCTCAATTGTGGAAATGAACAATTAGGTTTCAAATATGTGGAAACAGACACTAAAATTATTATATGCTTGGCATTTCTATCCTCACGTTTTAGCAATGCAGATAAAAATATTTACTAAATACCCTAGCCTGGGAGAAAGAGCATATGATTTGGAATCTGATTCATTTATATCTGACTTCACTTCTTTTTTTGTCTTTGGCCAACTCCTTTAGACTCCAGCAACCTACTTTACTCATTGAAAAAACAGAAAATGATAGTGTTTTGTGTTTTTTGTTTTGTTTTGTTTTTAATGAATTCAATTAAATAAAAAAAACCAAAGATATTAAATGTAAAGTACCTGACATTGTATCAATTCTATATACAAATTAGCTAATTTAATGTAATATCACATAGTTATAAAAATATCTGCAGATAAAAAAATTAATATTTATTTTACATTTTTCTTTACAAACCTTTAAAAATATCACAAAGCAAAAGTGCACTATTTACAAAATTACTTTTCATTTGCTATGGTTCACCTTTCCCGAATCACTTAGCGCTCTCCCTCCATGAACAGCAAAAAATATAAAAGGATTTCTACAATCAATCACTACCGGAATTGGCTTCCTTGACTGAAATCTTCCATTTGAGGAGAAAACTTTAATCATTTTGTCAGACTGAAAAATGTACTAAGAAATTCATAGCCCTCACACAAGTCTATGGTATTCAGAGAATATTTTCTTTTTTAAGTTTCAATTAGCAATTTAAGTTTCTCCATGCTCATGACATCCAGATACTGAGGCAACTAAACAACTAGCTATTATGTTAGATTATAGAGATATCTTGATATCTTGGTATCTTGATATTATGTTAGATTATAGAGNCTTTAATCATTTTGTCAGACTGAAAAATGTACTAAGAAATTCATAGCCCTCACACAAGTCTTTGGTGTTCAGAGAATATTTTCTTTTTTAAGTTTCAATTAGCAATTTAAGTTTCTCCATGCTCATGACATCCAGATACTGAGGCAACTAAACAACTAGCTATTATGTTAGATTATAGAGATATCTTGATATCTTGGTATCTTGATATTATGTTAGATTATAGAGATATCTTGATACTTGGCTGTAATTCAATTATTTAATAATAAGCCACTTATATAATAGTATATATTTTTTTCTATTTGGTAATTTCAGTGAAATTGTCTGTACAAACAACTTTTGCAGTACAATTACATTGTATATGTTTGATTTGCTTAGTTCTCTTGTAGTCTGATTCCAATGTTTGTAAAACACGTGTTTTGCTTTATTCTGAAGAAGAAAAATCAGGCAGCATTTATGGAAATTGTTTGGTCTTGAAGCCAATAAGTATTTAAGGTAAAGTTACCAAGTGAGATTGTCTTATTTTCTCACAAGTACAATTCAGGGCACCAGTTCTTTTCAGTATGAAGCTTGTTTCAGATTAATGTTAATATCTATATACATTTTGATGATATGAATGTAGCCTTTACAGACAGATCAACATGATCCCGAATCACACATTCAAAAGGATTCAATTGTTGTTACCTTTCATTTTCTGAAACTGAATAAACTTATGATTTTTTGTTGAGAAGGATAATGATGATGATTGATGATGATTAGGATAGAATTGTTAGATAGGCCATTGAGAAAAAGAAAAAAAATGAAAGAGACTATCTGTGCTCCTTTTACAGCTGTAGATGACTGTTCAGCTTCCTTTTCTTTAATGTGTTGTTTATGAGTGAGGCAATTATAGCCATCACTAAGACTTCCGAGAGGCCTTTACAACTAACAAAGAAGCTGTGGTTTCCATTGATCGTACCCTTGGGTAAGCCTGTAAAAATGGAAAGTTGTTAAAAATAAATACGAAAGCAAAGCTGCATGACTGGCCAAGACAGTAACCAGGAAGCACATTTGCATGCAAATTTCTCAATGGGACTAACCTGTCAAGAATGTACTAAAAACCAAGCTGCACTCTCATGAGATCTTTTTTAATAGGAACTGAGTAATATATTTAAACAAAACAGAATCAATGTCCCTGTTGTACCTTAAAACCTTGTCTAATTACCTGTAGCAAAACAAGGTAGATTGGAAA